>NC_092718.1:54134430-54337893 GCF_047496885.1 Scyliorhinus torazame | reverse complement strand
CTTTGGCAAACTATCATTTAAATATATGTCTGCATGGAAGGGCAGTGCTGGCAATACCAACCCATTCCAGAACACTACAGGGCAAATACACGTATTACCACCCTTGAAGTTAGTTCTCTCAATTGCATTTTGACAAAAAGGTCACAAACTTTAAAATGAATGCAAAATGCTGCAGGCGCTGGGTATCTGAAATAAAAGCAGAAAGTGCTCGGGGAATCAAAAAAACTTATCAAAGACTTGAGTATTTCCAGCGTCCTGACTTTTTATTTGCAGCAACTACAGTATATTGCTTTTGTTCCCTCCGTTGTGTGGCTGATTTGAATTTCCACTCAGAGCACCCGCAGCACATGTTGGATTCAGTAAAGTGCAAGAGGATGAAATGCAAGCTTTTCACTTCCAGGGCTAATTGTGAAAGAACTGTCACTTCAGTCAAAAGACAAACAATGTTATTTGTTTGGCTACAAATAATGTTGGAGACATTCCATAATTAGCGTAATTAACAGTTTTCACCTCCCTACTGTTCTATGGTGTCTTCGGAAGCACTATAAATGAACCCAACTTGCATATTGACATATTGTAATAACATTTATCAATTTCCATATTTCATACTTAAGAATTAAATAATTCTGGCACAGATCATGGGTAATATTGTTACAACAACATCTATCTACAATTATACTCAAATATACTTTCCAATCAAATTGTTTGCTACATTGTAAGAAAACAATGAACTTAAATTGTTTTATAGTATTAACTGCTATCTAAAATCTGCCCCAAAGATTGTCTCTGAATTTGCATCTGCTGGCGCCTTCAGTTCAGGTTCTTAGCCTATTTGCCTTAGTCTCTTGCCTGGGTCTCTGACACTCTGTTCTTCTACTTAAATGTGGTTTCTTTTTTCGCCAAAACCTCCTTGACAACACCTATTTTCCCTTTCCTATTGCTCCTGATCTTAATTTTTGTTTATTATCTTCCAAACCTGCATAATTTATTTTACTCCTCGAACTGACCTTGAACTGATTCTCTCCCTATTTTGTTAAACTCTGCTGATTTTTTTTAAACACATCTATCAGGGTTTTATTTTGCAATACTTTGCTTTTTAGTATTCTTGGTATGTGAGTAAACACGCTTCACTTTGGTTATTTTTCTCGAGCTCTATGTTAAAAAAACATACCTTCCCTTTTAAACTCATAGGTCCAACTGGCAGCCATGAGCCTCAGCTCCACAGAAAGTCCTGATTCAAGCCCTGTCTGCTCTCAGTCACATTCACAAGTTTGTTCCAATTACCTTTCTGGCATTTGAAAGATCTCTGTTTCTGGATGTGGCACTGAAATGGCGGTTCAACACACACACACTATAGAGTACCAGAGAATGAGAGACAGAGACTGAGACAGAGAGAAAGGAAGAGAGGCTGAGAGGAAAGGAAAAACAGGGGGCGGGTCTGAGACAGTGAGAGAGAGAGAGACTAAGAGATAACACAGAGCGGGGGAGACAGATAAATTGCGACAGAGACTGAGAGACAAAAAGACAGAGAGAGACAAAGAAACAGAGAAACTGAGACAGAGTGAAAGAAAAAGAGAGTGAGGGACAGAGTGACAGAGAGAGACAGAGAGACAAAGCAACAGAAAGACTGAGACAGAGAGTGAAAGAAAACAAAAAGAAACAGAGTTTATGGCAGATGGAGACTGAGAGACAAAGAGACTGAGAGAGGGAAGAGGGAGGCTGAGACAGAATGGAGAGAGACCGAGATAAAAGACAGATTGGGGAGAGACAAAGAGGCAAAAATAAGAGGGAGCGAGTGAGAGAGACTAAGACAGAGACTGAGATCAAGAGACACACAGAGAGAGACTGAAACAGAGAGAGGGAGAGAGTGTGACTGAGAGGGACTGAGAGACAAAAAGACAGCGGGTCATACTCAGAGAGAAGGAGAGAGACAGAAACTGAGACGGGGAAAAGAGATAGAGAGGAAAGAGAGACAGAAAGACAAAGAGACCGAGAGCAAGTGAGAGACTGAGAGACAAAGACACACTGAGAGGGGGAGAGAAAAACTGAGATAGAAGAGAGAGGGAGACAGAGACACACCAAAAAGGGGGAAAGAGGAACAAAAGGTCAGAGAAGCCAGTGAGGGAGACAATTTAAAATAAATTTATCACCATGCTCTAGAGCATAAGGGGATTTCTCTGTGAGAAAATTCTTGAACAGAGACACAGAGGAACAATAGAAAATAGTAAGTCACCGTTCTCTAGAGCATACGGGAACCTTTTGTGAGGAAAGCTGTATCAGAGAGAGACAGACAGAGAGAGGGACTGACAGAGAGAGACAATTAAAAAAAATCTATCACCATTCTCTGGAGCATAATGGAATTCCTTTGTGAAGAAATTCTGTATCAGAGATAGAGCCAGGCAGAGAGAGACAATGAATTTTATTGCTATTCTCCAGAGCATTGGGAAATTTATTTGTAAGGAAATTCTGTATCATTCTACACACACTTTTCTCACAGTCAAATAAGTTCTCTCAGAGTAGGGTGATTTTTCTTAACAGTCTCTTCAGAAATCTTTGTGCCATATACCAATCTTATCTGGTGCTGCACATGGAGAATTGAGCCAAGTGTAGCCTTCAAGTGAAATAGGTTAGGTCATTGGTCATTTGCGGTCCTTGTAGGCTCAATTCAACTCGTAGTTATAACTCATAATTATATCCTAATTTTTCTATGTCAATTATAAATTCATATGCTCTTGTTTATGATGGAAATTGCATATGTAAATCTTGTACTTCTATTCTCCCCAGTGAATCCAATAGTGGGAAGGGGAAAATGTAATTGAAGCGTTTATATAGGCAGTTTCCATTACAAATAAGGACATAAGACATAAGACATTATAGTGGAAACAGTTGACAGGAAATGCATGGTCAGTATGACCACATGACAGACCTTACATTCATGGAAAGCAGAACCTATTTCGCAGGCAGTAGTTTAAAACCTTAGCAGAATTAACTTCTGCAAGCTACCTTCAGTTGAAAAGAACTGCTATTCACTCTGCACTATTGACCTTCAGATTAAGCCATAGCAATGTGACAAATTACGCAGGCATCAGTCTCACAACTTTATATTTTTCCCTATATCAATAACTGTGTTTACAAATAGCAGCCTTGAAATCATGCAGTGAAATAATCCAAGTGCAGCCCTCAGTATCCGTGAATGAAATTCCTTCCTCTGTGCTATTTTATCAGAGGCTGGTTAATGTTTCTGTCAAAATAGTAAAGAAGGAATTTCATAAATAACATGGAACATTTGTCTGCTAGTATCCCACAGTCTATCTTCAAGACAGATGTGTTTTCCGATTTGTTAAAACCAATGAACAGAGGAAAATGTCAGCACGATCAGTGAGTTATGGAATCTGTTTTGCTTGTGAATTGAACATTCAGAAGTGGAACAGTTTTTCATCTATCCTCTTGGTTACTGCTACAGGCACAAAAATAACTTTTTTCATGCCAGAAATTATATCATAAAGAAATAGTAATAAACGGCACATGTGATCACGTAAAAATATTTAATGTACATGTTTTATGCAAGCATTCTCCCAACTTGAATAATGTTACTGCTTACCCTTGTTATCTATTCCAATTATTTTTCTAATATCCGTACAAATGATCTCTGATGGGTCTTTGCTGCGGTGTGTCGAATATCTTGCTATACTCAATATGCTCTTGGATACAAGTATATATGTGTACTACAAATTCAGTGAACTATCATAGGGGGCGATCACTCAATCAGTTTGAAATGTAGAAGATACTGCAAAAAGAACTTAAAAAGGGCTCAAGAGAGCAGGGCGCCAAAGAATCCTTTCAAAGCAGGAGAATAACGTAGGTTAGCAAGAAAATATGTCACTGCCATCTAATAATCTTTATTAATGTCACAAGTAGGCTTACATTAACACTGCAATGAAATCTCCTAGTCGTCACACTACGGCACATGTTCGGGTATTCAGAGGAGAATTCAGAACGTCCAAATCACCTAACAGCACGTCTTTCGGGACTTGTGGGAGGAAACCGGAGCACCCGGAGGAAGCCCACGTAGACACGGGGAGAATGTGCAGTCTCCGCACAGACAGTGACCCAAGCTGAGAATTGAACCCGGGTCCCTGGCGCTGTGAAGCAATAGTGCTAACCACTGTACTACCGTTCCGCCCATACATTGATCGCAGTCCCAAGATATTGGAGTTTCTCAAGTAAGTGAGGTCAACTCAATTATCTTCAGCTGCTTCGACAATCACCTTTCCTCTATCATAAGATCAGGAGTCAGGCTAGTCCTTGATTCCTCAATGATCAACTCAATTCAGAATTTCTACGATACCAGCCTACAACAGGAATCAGACAACATCCGGGTTTGGGTTGTCAAGTGCCAGGTAACACCTATACCACACAAATAGCAACATGATCATCTGCAAAAAGACAAGGCTTAACTACCCCTGGCATTTCCACCCCCCCCCCCCCAAATCCGCAACCTTCAACAGAACCCCCATCATCCAGCTCGTTCCCATTGATTTCTTGGGAATAATCAATTATTAATAGCTTACCTGGATCAGCAGTGCGAATACTATGGATACAAGAGGGCAGAGGCTGGGTACAATGTGATAAGTAGCCCACATCATCCTGACCTTCCAAAGTATCACTGCCACCTGGAGTTATCCACCTGTGATGGATAAGTCATCACTTGCCCAGAAGATGCAGCCATTTCAAGTATCTTGATATTATCTAGCACACAGTAATTTGCCTGTTTGATTCCCTCATTTTGGGATCCCTAATGTTCCCCCACTATCACTGTGGCTGCCGGTTGCACTATCAGGAATTCAATAAGTACATAAATGCAGAATATTCCCGATGCTGGAAATCTGAAATTAAAAGACAGCGGGCAAGATCTTCTGATCCTGCAAAGGCGACCCCCTGCGATAGGTTCCCCAGTGTCACAGCCAGCAAGCAACACAAGTAGCCATTGACTTCGGCAGGACCAGAGGATCTTGTCAGAAAACCCGCTACAGTGGGGGGAGGGGCCTGGAAAATCCCATCCAAAATGTTGGAGAAACTTAGCAAGTCAAGCAGCATCTGTGGTAAGAGAAAGAGAGTTAACATTTCATCTTCATAAGAACTAACCAGGAATACTTTGACAGCACCTTTGGAATCTGCAATCTCTACCAGCCAGAGTTTCTAGATCCCCTCTGAATCACATATCTTATTAGCTTTTATGTATATGGCCTTCCTTCATCATCCCTGGGCAATATCCCAGAATTGTGGGAGCACAACCACTACTGTAGCAGTTCAAGGCCCAGTACTTCCTTCTCAGGTAAAGGGATGACGACGTTCCCTCTAATGCCCATTCATTGTGCACGGTCCGTTTTTTTGCATAGCGGGCTCCCTTTAAGACTGCTGCGCGACCGGACATGCACACATCTTAAAGGGGTCACGTCTTGTATGAAGCCCATTGGCTCTTTGCAAGGTAAGTTCGAGACTTTAGTAAAAATTATTATTTCATGGGTTGTGGGTGTTACTGGCAAGACCAGTAATTTGCCCATCCCTAATTTCCCTTGAACTGAGTGGCTTGCTGGGCCATTTCAGAAGGCATTTAAGAGTCAACCGCATTGCTGAGGGTCTGGTGTTGGCAGATTTCCTTCCATGAAGGACATTAGTGAACCAGGTGCATTTTTAATGACAAGTGATGTCAGTTTCATGGTCACCATTACTGGAATTAGCTTTATATTTCCACATTTATGAATTGAGCTTAAGGACGGAACTCTCCCATTCTCCCACAAAATGACTAAGTGTTATTTCGGGCATGAAAATTGATGACCGCAATTCCCATCGTGATCTTTCTGTGGTTAGTCATTTTCTGGGTGGGAGAAGGGCATGGTTTGCACCAGCACCGAGAGGGACGGGGCCTGAATATGCCGGCAACTACAGGTTCACAGAGATCGGGGCGCCTATAATGAAGGGACAGTAAAAAGTGACAGTAAAGGCCCAACACGACCCCCCACCCTCCGCCTCCACCAATATTACTGGCATCGGAACTCTATTATGCCACCCATCACCACCATTCTCACCAGTATTAGGGCCACAGTGCCCCCCCCCCCCCCCCCTGCCAGCATCAACCCCCTTCTCTCCACCCCCTCCCCCAAATAAACCACTGGTGTTACAGTACTGGACCAGACCCCCAATCTATATTAGGAAATCAGCCTCAACAATATTAAATTTGTAAACTGAGGAAAGGACACTTCACCCACAGAGGTGATTCCACTGACAAAATAGGGATTTTTTTTTTTTGTATTAAAACACTTTATTATTAACACAAGGTTAAACCTACTAACATACAATGTAAATAGCTTTTCAATTCACAGTTAAACATTTTAATAAAAAATAAAGAAAGGACTTTGAGATTACTTCCCATCTATTGACAGGGTCAAATGCCACTTTAGTTAATACTTAATGGTTTACAGATTTATTCATAAAGTCCTTGTAGAGAGGTTTTCAGAAGCCAGTCTGAGAAACACAACTCCTTTCCTCAGAACCAAAGAAAAATTCTAAAATGAAACTTAGAACAGATACAGGGCAGGGCAGAAAATGAAACTAAAGACAGACACAGGCAAGGCTGAAAAAAGAAATTGAAAACAGATCCAGCCCCTCCCTTGGGTGACATCACAGCTTTCCTAGCTGTTAACCCCTTAATCACAGTTTTAGTAGACATATAATCTGGACACCTAAACCTAAGTTATTTTAGTAACAATAGTATAACAGATATAAAATACAAGGTATATATACATTTCCCACTTTCATCACACCTCCCCCTTAACAAAATGAACCAGCAACATGAAAAGATGGTTCATTTTCCCAAAGCCTTTTTAAATTTTAAACACCAGCAGTACACTATAAGATCCATATCTTATTATATTTAGGCATGCAAATTTAAATATTAGTATAGTCCATTTCAGTCTTTCTTGTCCAAATTTGAATGTTCTATCCTTCTCCTTACACCTCAAAGTTGTGACAAAGCATCTGCAATCACCTTTTCTCTTCCTGCCACATGAATAATTTACAAGTTAAATGGTTGTAGCAATAAATTATATCGATAAGCTTCTCCAGAAACATTAATGGATTATGGTCTGTTTAAACAATTGTCTCTGGGGCAGCACAGTAGCGCAAACGGATAGCACTGTGGCTTCACAGCGCCAGGGTCCCAGGTTCGATTCCCCGCTGGGTCACTGTCTGTGCGGAGACTGCACGTTCTCCCTGTGTCTATGTGGGCTTCCTCCGGGTGCTCCGGTTTCCTCCCACAAGTCCTGAAAGACGTGCTGTTAGGTGATTATCTTGGCACTCCTCCATTTGTTGTTGTACATTCTCTCTGTTCTTTCCATTTCAGGCACCCTGTGAAAACATTGTCCGGTACGTGTCAGCACAAGTCAGATGCAGAATGTTTCTACATTTAAAATGCATATTGTTATTGCTGTTTGTTACATATATCTGACACTCATGCTGGATGCACTCTGTACAAACAAAATAATTCAAGCATACTCCAATTTGCAAATGTCCCATAGAGCAGCAATTAAACTCTGATTGACTTGTGGCTGGGCTTATTTAGAACCTCTAGATTTTGTGGTCTTAAAGGAACAGACCACTGAAATACAGATACACCCAATCAGAAGAATAATACTTGCGGTAGTTATATGTTCGGAAATGTAACATCATTCATTGTAAGGCAGTGTACCATGTAATGTACTGTAAGCGATGCCACAAGAGTGTAATGTCTTTGACATTTGTAGGCCACGATTGAACAAAATGGGAACTATGGCTAATGTGACTCCGGTTAGATATGGGGCCTCAGCGCAAACACGCGGCTGAGGCTGCACTTAGTCCCGTTTCCTGCACTGAGGAGCCCCACTCACCAAAACTCTTCAGTGTAGGGACAGATCGGGGTGTCATTTTCATCCCGATCTCTTGGCCCCCAGATGTGACCCCCAAAACCCCACAAAGCCCCAGTCACCCCCCCCCCCCCACCACACACACACACACATTCCACTTCATGTACAGAGGGCACCCCTGGGCTGGATTACCACCATGCAAAAATGCCAACTTGGCACCTGGGAACCTTGGCAGTGCCAGGCTGGCACACAGGTGACACTGACAAGGTGCAAGACTGGCACTGCCAGGGTTTCAGGCTGGCACCAAAAGTGCCATCATGCCAAGAGGCCGAGCACCTGGAAGCCTCTGATCCCCTGGGAGATCACCATGACTGCCGTTCCGTCTGGTTCCTGTTCATGGAGACCACTACTAAACAGCGTTTGTCCGAGGTCTTCCGAGCGAAGGGGATAGATCCCATGCTCGAACTGTGTAGATCCTTGGAACGGGATCTCTCAGCAGTTAGTGGCCATCTTGCGCTGCGGCGCGCTGCTTTTCGGGCACAGCATGGTCGGTAGATCACGCTCGTACACTCGTCAAAGCTATCATGTTTCAAGCAAACACTTCTTTACATAAAAAGTGAAATTGATCCCCATTGGAATTTCAAAAACTAATAATTTTGATAAAATTAATTAGCGTTACTGCCTCTGAGCCAGAAGCTTGGATTCAAATCCCACCCCAGGACTCGGAGGCCAAGGAAGGTGCATCCGTAGTGTGGCCAAACAGGCTGAGTGTGCCAACATAGAAAACCTTCCAACACATGCCAATGGCAGGCAGCAAGAGAGGCTCCTGGTCAACCATGTGTTGGGAAGGCAGTTGGAACATCAACTAACACAATCTACAGCTCCCGGCCTCAACATGCATGTAAAGGCGCATGTTGCCACAGCAACTCAAACTCCTTCAGCGATCTGTAACACAGCTATCACCTGGTTTATTAATTTATTACAAAACTGCACTCTCTGTGAGCCTGTAGCACCTGAATGCTTGTTCTGATGTTACAAATATCGATTAAAAAGGATGGTTAAGGCAAGAAGATGGTAGATGGAAAATAATGTAGGGAAGTGAGAAATTATCCACTTTAGTAGCGAGAATGGAAAAGCAGAATTTATTTTTAAAAGACGCAAGACTAGTAGTTCCTGTTGGTATTCAGAGGGTTTGGGCGATCCTGGTACATGGAACACAGAAAGTTAACATATACAGTTCCAGCAAACAATTAAGAAGGCACATTATATGTTAGCTTTTATTGTATGGGAATTGGAACATAAGAATCAGAAAGATTTTCTGCAATTGTATAGGAATTTGGTGAAACCCCACCTGGGATCCTGTGTGCAATTTTGGTCTTGTTATCTAAGTGTTATTATCCCCATGATACTCATGGCGATGACCCAATCAATCTCTCCGTGGGGCCCTTGGAATAGGAGCTCCCCCACTGAGGAGCAGAGGCCCAACAATGGGGCTCGTTAATTCCCCGAGATAAAAGCCACCCCACGAGAGAGTGGGCATTTCAGGATGGTCCCAGCTGGGACTTGCTGGGAATGTTGCTTAGTTGTTGTATTTCCTAACTGAGAGTAGGAAATGAACAGCCGTACCAGCCTCCCCGAACAGGTGCCGGAATGTGGCGACTAGGGGCTTTTCACAGTAACTTCATTGAATCCTACTTGTGACAATAAGCGATTTTCATTTTTCATTTTCAACAGCTTTTGACGTACGTTTTTGGGGCTCCTCATTGACCACAATACTGAGGAGAGGTATATTTGACAGAAAATACTAGACAATCTCAAGCTTCGACAAAGAGTCACCCAACTCGAAATATTAGCTCCCTTTTCTCGCCGCAGATGCTGTCAGACCTGCTGAGATTGACCAGTATTTTCAGTTTTTGTTTCAGAATCCAGCATCCGCAGTAATTTGCTTTTATAAAGGTATATTTGAATTGGAGGGGAAAAGGAAGGTTCACTGGATTGGTATCTGGAATGAGAGGGTCATCCTATGAGGAAAGATTGAATTAATGGCCCTATATTTTCTGGAGATTAGAAGAATGAGAGGCAATCACGTTGAAATGTGTAAATTGCTTAGAGGGCTTGACAGGGTAAACACTGAGAGGATGTTTCCCCTGCCTGGAGAGTCCAGAAATAGGATAAGGCGTTGGGGCATTTAGGATTGGGATGAGGAGAACTTCCTTAACTCAGGGAGTGGAATTCCTTTCCTCAGAGAGATTGAAGCTCAGTTGATGATTATATGCAAGATTGAGATTGATAGATTTTTGGGCACCAAGGAAATCAGTTTGGAATAGGGCATAAAAGGAGAGTTGGACTGGATTCTTGGATTTGTTTATTGTGCTCCGGTTTCCTCCCACAGAGCAAAGATGTGCATTTAAGGTGGATTGGCCATGATAAATTGCCCTTAGTGTTCAAAAAGGTTAGGTTGGGTTACTGGGTTCGGGGATAGGGTGGAGCATGGGCTTAAGTAGGGTGCTCTTTCCAATTGCTGGTGCAGACTCGATGGGCTGAATGGCCTCCTTCTGCACTGTAAATTCTATGATTCTGTAAGGTCTACAATGTAAATACATTGTTCTCAGACTTTTGCATCTTCTGCCTGATGAAAGAAGTTGGAAGAGTGAGTAAGCCAGGTGGGAGGGGTCTTTGATTATGCTGCCCGCTTTCCCCTGGCAGAGGGAGGTGTAGATAGAATCAATGGATGGGAGGCAGGTTTGTGCGATGGACTGGGCTGTGTTCTCGACTCTCTGAAGTTTCTTGTGGTCTTGGGCCGAGTAGTTGCCATACCAGGCTGTGATGCAGCCAGATAGGATGCTTTCCATGGTGCATCTGTAAAAGTTGGTAAGAGTCAGTGTGGACATGCCAAATTTCCTTAATTTCCTGAGGAAGTATAGGTGCTGTTGTGCTTTCTTGATGGTAGCGTCGACGCGGGTGGACCAGGACAGATTTTTGGTGATGTGCACTCCTAGGAATTTGTAGCTGGTAACCATCTCCACCTCGGCTCCGTTGATGCAGACAGGGTGTGCACGGTACTTTGTTTCCTGAAGTCAGTGACTAGCTCTTTAGTTTTGCTGGCATTGAGGGATAGATGTTGTCGTTGCACCACTCCACTAGGTTCTCTATCTCCCTCCTGTATTCTGACTCTTCGTTATTCGAGATCTGATCTACTATGGTCAGGTCGTCAGCAAACTTGTAGATGGAGTTGGAACCAAACTTTGCCACTCGGTCGGGTGCGTACAGGGAGCATAGTAGTATGCAGCCTTGTGGGGCCCCGGTATTGAGGACTATTGTGGAGAAGGTGTTGTTTATTCTTACTGATTGTGGACTGTGGGTCAGAAAGTCAAGGATCCAGTTGCAAAGTGAGGAGCCAAGTCCTAGGTTTTGGAGCTTTGCTATGATCTCGGCTGGGATTATAGTGCTGAAAGCGGAGCTGTAGTCAATAAATAGGAGTCTGATGTAGGAGTCTTTGTTGTCGAGATGCTCTAGTTATGTGTGTAGGGCCAGGGGGATGGCGTCTGCTCTGGACCGGCTGCAGCGGCATGCGGATTGCAGTACCAATTCAGCAATCCACTTATTTAATATCAGCAAGCTCATGAGACTGTATGGCCTACAGCTGTACCTATTTCTGGTGTTCTTGAAAACTCTTCAATATTTCTATTTTCCTTTTTCCTACTTGGTAAACATGATGCCAATGACATTTTGATTTATTTTTGTTGAAACTGTAAGATAAATAATTGAGACTGGAAGGGATTAACATTTCTGCCACTTAGCGCTAGCTCTTTCCACAGCCCATACGGCACTTTATTCTCCCGACCCTTCCTTTTCCTCTATTTTATAGTCTGGTCTTGTCTCAACTCTTTTATCTTTGACTCATCCTTCATCTCTTTCTTCTGTTTTCTCCTCATCTTACATTCTTTATAAAAATAAATTTCCTCATGTTTTTCCTCCATTTCCCTGTACTCTAATAGACTCCCAGAGTATGATCAAAATATCACTGCGGAGCTACTAGGTAAACATATTAATACACACCTGACTGATTGAAGTGTGTTCTGAAAAACAACAAACATCCCGAACAGCTTTCAGGAAGGCCAGGAGGGTGGAACAGTACCATCAGGTTCTGATTTGTGGTTTACGATTAATCTCAGCAATTTAACGTGTTATTCATCAAATAACTAAGTAGGATAGACAATCTAAAAGAATGAAAGGTTTGGATTTCGGAGCACCTTTCACAAAATAGAAAAAGGAAAAGTTGAATTACATAAGTGTGTTCACGGCCTATGTATATCCCAAAGAACTTTACAGCCAATCAAGCACTTTTGAAGTACAGCCACTTTCCAAATTTAGGGAACAATCATTATTTGAAAGCCTCGGGCCAAATGCTTTTCGGATTTCCGACCATTTTGTTCTTGGATACTGCATGGCCTACATACATCACAATAGCCTAAGCCTCCGCTAGCTATACTCTAATGTAAATAAAATGGTTGGAAAAGTAAGACGTATCACTGAATAATAAATATAGGGTACCTGTAATAAGTTCCCTTCTGTGGCACCATCTGCGATTCTGCTGGTAGGAAAGGGATCGCAAGGGAAACGGTGCAGCCAAGCAACTAGACATCCCGTGCTGAAGGTCGGGTATAGTCAGCAAGGTCTGTGTTGGTTCAGGTCAGAGATTTCCTGTGCTGAAGAAAATAACATAAGAATTAGGAGCAAGTGTAGGTAATTCAGCCCCTCGAGCCCACTCCGCCATTCAATGCGATCACAGCTGATCTCATCTTGGCCTCAATTCCACTTTCCTCCCATTTTCCATAACGCTTCAACCCATTACTAATTAGAAATCGGTTCATCTCCTCCTTAAATGTACTCAATGACCCGGCATCCACCGCACTCTGGGGTAGTGAATTCCACAGGCTCATGAACCTTTGAAATAAGTCATTTCTCCTCATCTCTGCTTTAAGACTGCTGCCCCTTATCCTAAAACTGGTACCTTTCATTCTAAATTGCCCCACAAGAAGTAACATTCGCTCTGCATCTACTTTGTCAATACCTTTTATCATCTTGTATACCTCAATTAGGTCTCTCATTCTTTTAAACTTTAGAAAGTATAGGCCGAAACTGCTCAATCTCTCTTCAGAAGAGAGATTAACCCCTCAACTCTGGAATCAATCCAGTGAACCTCCTCTGAACTGCCTCTAAGGCAACTACATACCTCCTCAAATAAGGGGCCAAAATTGTACACAGTACTCCAGGTGCGGTCTCACCAATGCCTTGTACAGTTGCAGCAACATCTCCCTACTTTTATATTCTATTCCTTTAGATACAAAGGCCAAAATTCCATTTGCCTTCCTTATTACCTGCCACACCTGCATGCTAGTTTTCTGCGATTCACGCACAAGGACACCCAAATCCCTCTGCACCGAAGCACTTTGAACTTTCTCTCCATTTAGATAATAAGTTGCCTTTCCATTTTTCCAACGAAAATGGATACCCTCACATTTAGCCACGTTAAACTTCATCTACCAAACCTTGGCCCACTCACCTAACTTGCTTTCCCACTTATTTTAGTGAAACCTGCAAATTTGGCTATAGAACCTTCTATTCCTGCATCCAAGTCATGAATATATATTGTAAATAGTTAGGGCCTGAGGACCGAACTCTTTGGCACCCCACTAGTTAGATTTTGCCAACCAGAAAAAGATCCATTTATTCTGACTCTCTACCTTCTGCCAGGTGCAGTCAGCAAGTTTCTTGTCACCTCAGGTCAGAGATTTCCTGCCTTAAAGGTCAGGTTGGTCGGCAAGGTTCGTGTCACCTCAGGTCAGAGACTTCTCCCACTAAAGGTCAGGTGCAATCAGCAAGTTTCTTGTCACCTCAGGTCAGAGACTTCTCACGCTAAAAGTTAGGTGCAGTCAACTAGTTTCTTGTCACCTCAGGTCAAAGACTTCCTGCGCTAAAGGTCAGGTGAATTTAGTGAGGTTCATGTCGGCTCAGGTCGGAGACATCCTGCGCTAAAGATCAGGTGCAGTCATAGAATCTACTGTGCAGAAGGAGGCCATTCAGACCATCGAGTCTGTACCGGCCCTTGGAAAGAGTACCCGACTTAAGTCCACACTCCACCACATCCCCGTAACTCCACCTAACCTTTCTATGGATACTAAGGGCAATTTAACATGGCCAATCCACCTGGCCTTCACATCTTTGGATTGTGGGAGGAACCCGGAGCACCCGGAGAAAACCCACGTTGACACGGGGAGAACGTGCAGACTCCGTACAGACAGTGACCCAAGCCAAGAATCGAACCTGAGACCCTGAAGCTGTGAAGCAGCATTGCTAACCACTGGACTACCGTGCCGCCCACATGTCGGTGAGGTTCATGTCGGCTCAGGTCAGAGACCTATCGCACTAAAGGTCAGGTGTGGTCAGCGAGGTTCATGTCAGCTCACGTCAGAGACCTACCGTGCTAAAGGTCAGGTGTGGTCAGCGAGGTTCATGTCGGCTCAGGTCAGAGACTTCCCATGCTAAAGGTCAGGTCTGGTCAGCGAGGTTCACGTCGGCTCAGGTCAGAGACATCCCTCACTAAAGGTCAGTTGTGGTCGGGCAGGTTTGTGTAGGCTTGGTCATGTCGCCTCGGGTCACAGGCTTCCACGTTAATGATCAATGAGGTTCAAATAAGTGCAGTTTTTGGATCTGTTCGATTTTCAGATTTACGGATAAAGGATACTCGGCCTGGACAAACAATTTGTACTAGACAATTTGTTTTTATGATATTGATTGAGGGATAAATATTAGTGATGTGTTGGGTAAGCTGGGTCTGCGAGGACTGCGTTTACTGTAGCAGAGAGAGAGAGAGAGACAGGCTTCCAACACTTGAAGAAATGCAACTCTATTTTATTAAACTCTTAACTAAACATGCTTGAACTGTGGGTTGACACTATGCTGAGTTGACTGGAGACCTGAGGCTAACCTGACCAGACTATCTTACTACCACATGGTGGATGTTCTAGTTGTTGCTCACAGGCTCTGACTGTCTCAGAGGCTGCATCCCAAGAGAGCGGGAAAACTAGTACCCCCTGGTTATATAGTAGCCATGTCCTGTCTGGTGATTGGCTGCTGTGTTCTGTATGTTCATTGGTCATCCTTTGTGTCACTCACTGTCTGTCTGTGCACCATCATATACTTGTGTGTATATTATGACATCTCCCCCCTTTCAAAAATGTGTGTATGGGTCAATAAATAGTGGGTGTGTGTATGAGCCTGACTATGTACAAAGTATGTGAGCGTATTTACATGAGTAGGAGCTGAACTATATACAGCTAGATGTGTACCCTCTTCCCCGCATATACGACATGGTCAATCGGATTGCCCAGTACAAGGTCTTTTCCACCGTGGACCTCAAGTCCACATACCACCAGCTCCCCATCCGCCCAGGTGACCGCAACTACACCGCCTTCGAGGCAGACGGGCGGCTATACCATTTCCTAAGGGTCCCATTTGGCGTCACGAACGGGGTCTCGGTCTTCCAACGGGAGATGGACCGAATGGTTGACCAGCATGGATTGCAGGCCACGTTCCCGTATCTCGACAACGTAACCATCTGTGGCCATGATCAGCAGGACCACGACGCCAACCTCCAAAAGTTCCTCCAGACCGCTAACACCCTGAACCTCACATCTAACGAGGAAATATGCGTTTTTAGCGCAAACCGTTTGGCCATCCTGGGATACGTAGTGTGCAATGGAGTGATAGGCCCCGACCCCGAACGCATGCGCCCCCTTATGGAATTTCCCCTCCCCCACTGCTCCAAAGCCCTGAAACGTTGCCTGGGCTTCTTTTCATATTACGTCCAGTGGGTCCCCCAGTACGCAGACAAGGCCCGCCCGCAAATACAGTCCACTACCTTCCCCCTGTCGACAGAGGCCCGCCAGGTCTTCAGCCGCATCAAAGCGGATATCGCAAAGGCCACGATGCGCGTCATCGACGAGTCCCTCCCCTTCCAGGTCGATAGCGACGCATCCGATGTAGCTCTGGCGGCCACCCTTAACCAAGCGGGCAGACCCGTGGCCTTTTTCTCCCGGACCCTCCAGGCCTCAGAAATCCGCCACTTCTCAGTGGAAAAGGAAGCCCAAGCCATAGTGGAAGCTGTGCGACATTGGAGGCATTACCTGGCCGGCAGGAGATACACTCTCCTCACCGACCAACGGTCGGTAGCCTTTATGTTCGATAATGCACAGCGGGGCAAAATTAAGAATGACAAGATCTTAAGGTGGAGGATCGAGCTCTCCACCTATAACTATGAGATCTTGTATCGTCCCGGAAAGCTGACCGAGCCGTCCGATGCCCTATCCCACGGCACATGTGCCAACGCACAAATAGACCGCCTCCAAGCCCTCCACGAGGACCTCTGCCACCCGGGGGTCACTCGATTCTACCATTTTGTAAAGTCCCACAACTTCCCCAACTCTGTGGAGGAGGTCCGTACAGTCACCAGGAACTGCCACATCAGCGCAGAGTGCAAACCGCACTTTTTCAGGCCGGATAGAGCGCACCTGATCAAGGCTTCCCGCCCCTTTGAACGGCTCAGTTTGGATTTCAAAGGGCCCCTCCCCTCCACCGACCGCAACGCATACATACTGAACGTGGTGGACGAGTACTCCCGTTTCGCCTTCGCCATCCCCTGCCCCGACATGACAGTGGCCACAGTCATTAAAGCCCTTGGCACCATCTTTACACTGTTCGGTTTCCCCGCGTACATCCATAGCGACAGGGGATCCTCCTTCATGAGTGACGAGCTGCGTCAGTTCCTGCTCAGCAAGGGTATAGCCTCGAGCAGGACGACCAGCTACAACCCGCGTGGGAACGGGCAGGTAGAGAGGGAGAACGGCATGGTCTGCAAGACCGTCCTACTGGCCCTACGGTCCAGAGATCTCCCAGTTTCCCGGTGGCAGGAAGTCCTCCCGGATGCCCTCCACTCCATCCGGTAGCTGCTGTGTACCACCACTAACCAAACGCCTCACGAACGCCTCCTGGTCTTCCCTAGGAAGTCCTCCTCCGGAACGTCGCTGCAGACCTGGCCGGCAACCCCAGTACCCACCTTGCTCCGGAAACATGTGCGGGCGCACAAATCGGACCCGTTGGTCGAGAGGGTTCACCTTCTCCACGCGAACCCGCAGTACGCCTATGTGGCGTACCCCGACGGCCGACAGGGCACGGTCTCCCTGCGGGACCTGGCGCCCGCCGGCAGCACACACACACTCCCAACACCGATCACCCCCCCCCTGCCACCGGCGCACCCCGCGACCGCCTCCTTCCCGGGGAACAAACATCGCAACGCTCCCGGAGACGACAGCGCCCGAGCAAGCACCTGCACCACCACCGGGGCTGAGGCGATCGACGAGGAAGACCAGACCGCCCGCTCGACTCGTGGAATCCGCGTGACACCAAGAAAGCAAGAATTTTGTTGTAAAATAATTTTTTTTTCCTTATTGTAAATAATTCTGACAAAACTTGTACATAGTTCAATGTTGGTCTAAATATGTATAACCACAGTCCGAACTTTGTTCCAGGGCCAGCCTTGTAAACCCCTACCACCATGCGAACCACCACCCCGCTGGGTTCCTTTTTAACAAGGGGTGAATGTGATGGCATCTATTAGGGGTAATATGGTACCTGTGAAGCCGAGAGGCTATTGGCTGATAGGTCCCGGGTCCTGGTTGGATCTGCCGACTTCTGGCTCCGCCCCAAAGGCGGAGTATAAGACCTCGAGTGCTCCCCGCAGCCTCATTCTGTTGCTGAGCTGCTGGGGAACAAGTCTCGCTTAATAAAGCCTAGATAGACTTCATCGCTTCTCGATAAGTTATTGTGCGCTACAACAGGCCACAGGCTGCAGGGTTGCTGGGAGATGTGAGTGCATATTTAAAAGAGACTTCAGTTCCTGGAGCAGGCCACAGGCTGCAGGGTTGCTGGGAGAGGTGAGTGCATATTTAAAAGAGACTTCAGTTCCTGGAGCAGGCCACAGGCTGCAGGGTTGCTGGGGGAGGTGAGTGCATATTTAGAAGAGACTTCAGTTCCTGGATCAGGCAACAGGCTGCAGGGTTGCTGGGAGAGGTGAGTGCATATTTAAAAGAGACTTCAGTTCCTGGATCAGGCCACAGGCTGCAGGGTTGCTGGGAGAGGTGAGTGCATATTTAAAAGAGACTTCAGTTCCTGGAGCAGGCCACAGGCTGCAGGGTTGCTGAGACATGGAGAGCTGATTGGAACAGAGTGCATCTGAGTTTAGGTGAGTGACTGAGTTCGGGTGAGTGGCGAGAGAGGGCTGTGTTTTTGTTGGTGTTCGGGTTTATCCTTGAGTTTCTATAAAAAAATGTTTTAAAAAATTATTTGAATTAATTAACTTGTTGAATATTGCTGGACAGGTGATGTTCTGTTGCTGTATGATGATGGAACTGGTAGATCCCTTTGAGACTGTCAGTGACCACATCTGCAGCAAGTGTTGGCTGCTCGAGTAACTTCGGCTCAGAATTGATGAGCTGGAGACTGAGCTGCACACACTGCGGCACATCAGGGAGGGGGAAAATTACCTGGCCGCTTTGTTTCAGGAGGCAGTCACACCCGGTAGAACAAGTACTGTTAATTCGGTCAGTGGTCAGGGACAGAGTGGTGTGACTGCAAGGGAGGCAGGTAGGGGGATCCTGAGTTGAGGAGCCTCAGCCCTTGACCTTGTCCAACAGGTATGAGGTACTTGCTCCCTGTGTGGATGAGGAAGAGGGCTGTAGGGAGGATGTGTTGACTGACCACTGCACCGTGGTACAGGAAGCCATTCAAGAGGGGGGAGCAAAAAGACAAGTGGTAGTTGTAGGGGATTCTATAATTAGGGGGATTGATGGCATCCTTTGTAAGGCAGATCGTGAGTCCTGCATGGTATGTTTGCTGCCCGGTGCCAGGGTGAGGGACATCTCTGATCGGCTTGAAAGGACTTTGGAGAGGGAAGGGGAGGATCCAATTGTTGTGGTCCACGTTGGGACTAACAACATAGGTAAGACTAGGAAAGAGGACCTGTTTGGGGATTATCAAACACTAGGGACTAAATTAAAGAACAGGTCCTCCAGGGTTATAATCTCTGGATTACTACCCGAGCCACATGCCAATTGGCATAGGGTTGAGAAAATTAGGGAAGTTAACACGTGGCTAAAGGAGTGGTGCGGGAAAGAGGGATTCCATTTCATGGGGCATTGGCATCAGTACTGGGGCAGGAGGGACCTGTACCGTTGGGACGGTCTTCACCTGAACCATTCTGGGACCAGTGTTCTAGCGAATAGGATAAATAGGTTGGTCACAAGGACTTTAAACTAGCAAGTTGGAGGGAAGGGAAGTGTAAAGCTATGGACAGTATAATGGTTAATGGAGAGCAAGGCAGCAGGTTACATGACAGGTTATTAAGTAGAGATATGGGTTCAAAGACAAGGAAAATTAGGAGAAAAGGTAAGAGGAAAAATAATTTGCGAAAAGTTACTGATCAAGGTGTTAGGATTCATAACAAAGACATAAAAAACAGCATAAGTGTACTTTACCTGAATGCTCGTAATATACGGAATAAGGTGAATGAGTTGATGGCGCAAATCATCGTGAATGACTATGATTTAGTGGCCATTACTGAAACATGGTTAAAAGATGGTCATGACTGGGAGTTAAATATCCAAGGGTATCAGACTATACGAAAGGATAGAATGGACGGTAAGGGCGGTGGTGTAGCTTTGTTGTTTAAGGATGGCATCCGAGCAATAGTAAGGGATGATATTGGTGCTATGGAGGACAAGGTTGAATCGATTTGGGTGGAAATCAGGAATAGTAAGGCGAAAAGGTCACTGATAGGAGTAGTCAATAGGCCACCAAATAGTAACAGGATGGTAGGGCAGGCAATAAGCGAAGGAATAACCGGTGCATGTAGAAATAGTACAGCGGTTATCATGGGAGATTTTAATCTGCGTGTCGATTGGTTTAACCAGGTTGGTAAAGGCAGCCTTGAGGAGGAGTTTATAGAATGTGCCCGGGATAATTTCCTGGAACAGTATGTAATGGAACCTACAAGGGAACAAGCGGTCCTAGATCTGGTCCTGTGTAATGAGGCAGGATTGATTAATGATCTCATAGTTCGGGATCCTCTTGGAAGGAGCGACCACAATATGGTGGAATTTAAAATACAGTTGGAGGATGACAAGGTAAAATCAAACACTAGTGTTTTGTGCTTAAACAAAGGCGATTACAATGGGATGAGAGAAGAACTAGCTCAGGTAGACTGGGAGCAAAGACTTCATGGTGAAGCAGTTGAGGAACAGTGGAGAACCTTCCGAGCGATCTTTCACAGTGTTCAGGAAAGGTTCATACCGACAAAAGAGAAAGACGGTAGAAAGGGGAAAAATCGACCGCGGATATCTAAGGAGGTGAGGGAGAGTATCAAATTGAAGGAAAAAACTTACAAAGTGGCAAAAATTAGTGGGAGACTAGAGGACTGGGAAGTCTTTAGGGGACAACAGAAAGCTACTAAAAAAGCTATAAAGAAGAGTAAGGTAGACTATGAAAGTAAACTTGCTCAGAACATAAAAGCAGATAGTAAAAGCTTCTACAAATATATAAGACAAAAAAGAGTGGCTAAGGTAAATATTGGTCCTTTGGAAGATGAGAAGGGAGATTTAATAATAGGAGACGGGGAAATGGCTGAGGAACTGAACAGGTTTTTTGGGTCAGTCTTCACAGTGGAAGACACAAATAACATGCCAGTGACTGATGGAAATAAAGATATGATAGGTGAGGACCTTGAGATGATTGTAATCACGAAGGAGGCAGTATTGGGCAAGCTAATGGGGCTAAAGGTAGACAAGTCTCCTGGCCCTGATGGGATGCATCCCAGAGTGTTAAAAGAGATGGCTAGGGAAATTGTAAACGCACGAGTGATAATTTATCAAAATTCACTAGACTCTGAGGTGGTCCCAGAGGATTGGAAAGTAGCAAATGTGACACCACTGTTTAAAAAAGGAGGTCGGCAGAAAGCGGGTAATTATAGGCCGGTAAGCTTAACTTCGGTTGTAGGGAAAATGCTGGAATCTATCATTAAGGAGGAAATAGCGGGGCACCTGGAGGGAAATTGTACCATTGGGCAGACGCAGCATGGGTTCATAAAGGGTAGGTCGTGTCTGACTAATTTGGTAGAATTTTTGGAGGACGTTACCAGTGCAGTAGATAACGGGGAGCCAATGGATGTGGTATATCTGGATTTCCAGAAAGCTTTTGACAAGGTGCCACACAAAAGGTTGCTGCATAAACTAAAGATGCATGGCATTGAGGGTAAAGTGGTAGCATGGATAGAGGATTGGTTAACTAACAGAAAGCAGAGAGTGGGGATAAATAGGTGTTTCTCTGGTTGGCAACCTGTAACTAGTGGGGTCCCTCAAGGATCAGTGTTGGGCCCGCAGATGTTCACAATTTACATAGATGATTTGGAGTTGGGGACCAAGTGCAATGTGGCAAAGTTTGCAGACGACACTAAGATGAGTGGTAAAGCAAAAAGTGTAGAGGATACCAGAAGTCTGCAGAATGATTTGGATAGGTTAGGTGAATGGGCTAGGGTCTGGCAGATGGAATTCAATGTTGCCAAGTGTGAGGCTATCCATTTTGGGAGGAATAACAGCAGAATGGATTATTATTTAAACGGTAAGATGTTAAAACATGCTGCTGTGCAGAGGGACCTGGGTGTGCTGGTGCACGAGTCACAAAAAGTTGGTGTGCAGGTGCAACAGGTGATTAAGAACGCTAATCGAGTTTTGTCTTTCATTGCTAGAGGGATGGAGTTCAAGACTAGGGAGGTTATGCTGCAATTGTATAAGGTGTTGGTGAGGCCGCATCTGGAGTATTGTGTTCAGTTTTGGTCTCCTTACCTGAGAAAGGACATATTGACAGTGGAGGGAGTACAGAGGAGATTCACCAGGTTGATCCCAGAGTTGAGGGGATTAGATTATGACGAGAGGTTGAGTAGACTGGGACTGTACTCATTGGAGTTTAGAAGGATGCGGGGGGATCTTATTGAAACATATAAAATTATGAAGGGAATAGATAGGATAGATGCAGGCAGGTTGTTTCCACTGGTCGGGGAAAGCAGAACTAGGGGGCATAGCCTCAAAATAAGGGGAAGGAGATTTAGGACTGAGTTTAGGAGGAACTTCTTCACCCAAAGGGTTGTGAATCTCTGGAATTCCTTGCCCAGTGAAGCAGTTGAGGCTCCTTCTTTAAACGTTTTTAAGAAAAAGATAGATACCTTTTTAAAGAATAAAGGGTTTCGGGGATATGGTGTAGGGGCCGGAGAGTGGAGCTGAGTCCACAAAGATCAGCCATGATCTCATTGAATGGTGGAGCAGGCTCGAGGGGCCAGATGGCCGACTCCTGCTTCTAGTTCTTATGTTCTTATGTTCTTATTATGAGGCCCAGGCACTCTTTCTCGATTTGAGCATATCGCTGCTCAGTAGGGGTCATGGCTCTAGATGCATATGCGACTGGGGCCCATGAGGAGGATTTGTCGCGCTGGAGGAGTACTGCCCCAATGCCAGCCTGGCTCGTGTCGGTGGAGATCATTGTCTCCTTGGCAGGGTCGAAAAACGCCAGGACCGGGGCCTTGGTGAGTTTTGCCCTGAGCTCACGCCACTCTCGCTCATGAGCGGGGAGCCACTTGAAGTCGGTGTTTTTGTTTTACAAGATTGCGGAGAGCTGTGGTGTGAGATACGAGGTTGGGGATAAACTTCCTAAGGAAGTTGACCATCCCTAGGAAGCGGAGGACCGCCTCCTTGTCCTCCGGTGACTTAATTGCATTTATCGCCGACACCTTATCTGCGTCTGGCTGCACACAGAACTGCGAAATATGGTCGCCGAGGAACTTAATTTCTGCTTGACCGAACGAGCACTTGGCTCTGCTGAGTCGGAGGCCATGCTCGTGGATCCTATGGAACACTCGCTTCAGGCGATCGATGTGTTCCTGAGGAGTTGTGGACCAGACAATGATGTCATCGACGTACACTCGCACCCCCTCGATGCCCTCCATCATTTGCTCCATTATTCGGTGGAACACCTCCAAGGCGGAGATGATGCCAAAGGGCATCCGGTTGTCACAGTAATGACCAAATGGGGTGTTAAAAGTGCAGCGCTTTCGACTGGATGCGTCCAGCTGCATCTGCCAAAATCCCTTGGAGGCATCCAGCTTCGTAAATAACTTGGCGTGAACCATTTCGCTAGTGAGCTCTTCTTGCTTAGGGATGGGGCAGTGTTCCCTCATGATATTACGATTCAAATCTTTGGAGTCGATGCAAATGCGAAGTTCCCCTGACGGTTTTTTGACACAAACCATGGAGCTAACCCAGTCCGTGGGTTCCATGACCTTAGAAATGATGCCCTGGTCCTGGAGGTCTTGTAGCTGCTGCTTGAGGCGGTCCTTAAGAGGTGCCGGCACCCGACGCGGTGCATGAACCACGGGTGTGGCATTCGGTTTCAGCAGTATCCTGTATGTGTAGGGGAGTGTGCCCATACCCTTGAAGACACTGTGGTATCGTGCTATGATGTCATCTAATTGGGTTTGAAAGTTGGCATCTGGCAAGGCTGATGCCTCAGCGGACGACATGGAGTGAACCCGCTGCACAAGATTCAGGATTTTGCAGGCCTGAGCACTGAGCAAGGAAGCTTTGTTGGACGCTACTATTTCGAAACGCAGGGTGGCTCTTGAGGAACGATGAGAAACCACAAGCTGGCATGAGCCACTGGCAGCAATGGCATTGCCATTGTAGTCGATAAGCTGGCAGGCCGATGGAAGAATGCTAGGCTTAACGTGGATGGTATCCAGGTCAGACTTCGAAATGAGGTTCGCTAAAGCGCCGGTGTCCAGCCTGAAGCGTATGCGAGATTCGTTGACCATAAGGGTGGCACACCACTCGTCGTCCGGATCAATGCTCAGCACTGGGAGTGGATTAGCCTTTTTTTTCTGCAATGGGTTGCTGCACTGACCGGACGTTCCTGCGCTGCCACTGGGATCGCTGTGTGGTGGGCAGTTGAGCAGATCTGCACAGGGCTGCGTAGTGGCCAAGCTTGCCACACTGGAGTTGAGATTTCGCGGGACATTGCTGCTTTAAGTGGGCGGAGCCACAGTTGTTGCACGTCATGGGCAGCACGGTATCATTGTGGACAGCACAATTCCTTCACGGCTCCAGGGTCCCAGATTCGATTCCGGCTTGGGTCACTGTCTGTGCGGAGTCTGCACATCCTCCCCGTGTGTGCGTGGGTTTCCTTTGGGTGCTCCGGTTTCCTCCCACAGTCCAAAGATGTGCAGGTTAGGTGGATTGGCCATGATAAATTGCCCTTAGTGTCCAAAATTGCCCATAATGTTGGGTGGGGTTACTGGGTTATGGGGATAGGGTGGAGGTGTAGACCTTGGGTAGGGTGCTCTTTCCAAGAGCCGGTGCAGACTCGATGGGCCGAATGGCCTCCTACTGCACTGTAAATTCTATGATAATCAATTCTATGATGACGCCGGCGTCAGAACGTTCTGTGCGCCACCGCGCATGCGTAGTGCGGTCGAAAGATGTGCGCACATGCACGGTTCGATCCTCGGCCTCGCCGTCCCCTCGGTCGTTGTGCACATGTGCAGGAGCCCGGGAAAAGCGCGCAAAATGGCTGCCATCATCCAGTCTCAGGCCCTGGAGCTGTTTTATGGCCTGCACCCGCTCCGCATTGCGGGTGCCTTTCCACGCAGTCTCTGCCGCCTTGATATGGGAGTACCGGTCATTAGCGTGCTCATGTAGGACGCAGGTTTCGATGGCGATGGTGAGGTGGAGCTGCTTAACTTTGAGGAGCTGCTGGCGAACGGGATCGGAATGGACCCCGAAAACGATCTGGTTGCGGATCTTGGAGTCTGAAGTGGAGTTGTAGTTGCAGGACTGCGCGAGGATACGGAGATGGGTTAAGAAGGACTGAAAAGGTTCATCCTTACCCTGAAGCCTCTGCTAGAACACAGCGTTCAAAGCTCTTGTTGACTTCGATGTCACAGTGGCTGTTGAACTTCAGCAGGACTGTTTTGAACTTTGTCTCGTCCTCACCTTAGCAAAGGTGAGGGAGTTAAAAATGTGGATAGCGTGGCCCCCGGCTGTAGAGAGGAAGAGGGCAATCTTTCTGCTATCCGATGCGGCATCGAGGTCGATGGCTTCGAGATACAGCTGAAATTTCTGCTTAAACATCTTCCAGTTCGCACCGAGGTTGCCGGCGATGCGGAGCGGCGGGGGAGGGCGGACGCTGTCCATGTTACCGGGTGGCTGATCGCTGGTCAAAGGCAGACTATCTGAAGGTGGGTCCGTCAAACTCAAACATAACTCACTGGTACCATGATGTGTTGGGTAAGCTGGGTCTGCGAGGACTGCGTTTACCGTAGCAGAGAGAGAGACAGGCTTCCAACACTTGAAGAAATGCAACTCTATTTTATTAAACTCTTAACTATTAAACATGCTTGAACTGTGGGTTGACACTATGCTGAGTTGACTGGAGACCTGAGGCTATCCTGACCAGACTATCTTACTACCACATGGTGGATGTTCTATTTGTTGCTCACAGGCTCTGACTGTCTCAGAGGCTGCATCCCAAGAGAGCGGGAAAACTAATTATATAGTTTGAGTTATAAAGTGGCCGTGTCCTGTCTGATGATTGGCTGCTGTGTTCTGTATGTTCATTGGTAATCCTTTGTGTCACTCACTGTCTGTCTGTGCACCATCATATATTTGTGTGTATATTCTGACAATTAAAACAGTTGGATTGAATATCTTGCTTCTGTGCAGTAAATTCTATGTAACGTTATGGAGTAGTCCTGGTATTATATCTTAAGAGTTTGCAGCAGAGAAAAGGTATGGAGGCACCCACACATGATATACAATCTATGCAATTATGCATTATCTCATAGAATTTCATAGAATTTACAGCGCATAAGGAGGCCATTTGGCCCATCGAGTCTGCACCGGCCCTAGAAAGGGCACTCCACTTAAGCTCACACCTTCACCTTATCCCGGTAACCAAATAACCCCACCCAATCTTTTTGGACACTGAGGGCAATTTATCATGGCCAATCCACCTAACCTGCACGTCTTTGGACTCTTTACATATATATCCACACAACTTAGTAAGACAATCTCGCAGGTGGACATCTATTCCATTTGGGTTGTATTCGACATTCTAGAACCTTGCTACTCACGTCCTTGGAAATGTCCTCTTTTCCTTCAGTAGCGGGCACATCCTGGGAAGTTACTCCAGTGTCCATCTCCATCAGTATTGGGAAGCCCTCAGAAACAGATTCTGAACTTGCCTCTTGTGTTTGGTCTCTGTTCAGAAGTATTGTTGTCTAGATTTTCCAATGGGAATACTTCTAGAAGTTCAGCGATTTCACTTCAAGAAGCTAGTAGCTGGTCAGTATGCTGTCACCAAACTCTTTCATCATCCGTCTGCACAGTGTGTTGGACCTGTCTTTGCTAAGCTAACAGCAGGTGCTCATTTCTCGCTGGTGGTGTAGCTTCTGGTTTGCTCTCGCTCTCCTTGATTGAACACTCACTTTTTGGAGTTTTGTTCCCGCCTAGCAATCTGTGCTTGTTGTTGTCGTTGTTTGACAAACTCAGGCGCTATCAACAAATCAAACTATGTTCACAGTTTCCTCCTGAACAGCAGCAATGCTGGTGAACTCTGTGTCGTTGAATGTGCGGAGTTCCGATAAGACATTAAGAGTTTGTTCAATCTTCTTGCCGATGTCCCTTGGTCCTTCACTGTCGTGATGGAATGTTTCAATGATTGAATGAAATGTTTGACCATTTGTTGCAGGATGATACGGAGCTGACTTGATGTGGTGTACACCGCTTCCCTTCAGGTAGTCCTCAAATTCTTTCAAAGTGAATTGACGATCATTGTCACTCACGACCTGCTCCTGTGTTCCAAATCTTGCGAACATTTTGTCAATCTTCACAATGCTCTGTCGTTGCAGATTTCATAATGAAGATTCTTGGCCACATAGAGTGCGCATCCACAATCACTGTGACCTTCCAGTCTATATGTATTCTCTGCCATGGCTGTGTTGACCATTCCCACGGATGAAAGGGTTGCAGTGGAGGAATGTTTCTTAGTTTTGCACAGGTTTGACATTGCCCCACTTGCTCTTCGATTTGCACATTTAATCCTGGCCACCCAAAATAATTCCATTCCTGTTCTTTCACCCTCACTACACCAGGATGTCCCTCATGTAGCCGGTCAAGAGTTTTCCTATGCAATCATGGAGGGAAAATCACTATGGGTGAGAAATACAAGACGTTGACGAAATATTCTTCTCAGCCATCCTTGACTTGTAACGGCAGTCATGACAAAGCATGAACATTTGCATGTTGCTCTGACTGGCGATATTGGATATCATACATGTGTGTCAACAATTTCAAAGACCATCTTTGTAATCTACTAAAGAAGGAATACCTTTATACAACCCAAAGATTGTCGTCAAGGGTCGATGATCCATCAAAAAAGTAAAATGACATCCATAAACGTAACAGTAGAACCTCCTTACCCCGAAAATGATGCTCAAAACCTCTTTTTCTAGCTGAGCATAATTTGTTTCTGAACAGAGTTCATGAAGCAAATGCTATTGGGCATTCCTTTCCTGAAGGCATTATGTGCAAGATAACTGCAACCACCCCACAAGCAAGTCATAACTCCAGCTTTGCATTGGAATGAGCCAACAGCTCGGACTTCTAGAAGGCATCTTTTACCTCACTGTATGCACTCTTACATTCTTCTGACCAGTGCCATACCTGTTTGGCACATCCAAAAACGGCATAAAAGCTTCAATCATTTGGCAAAATTTGACACAAATTTACCATAATAATTGATCAATCCTAAAATTGAGGGGTTCTTCTCAACGGGGGGTGTGGCAGAGATTTGGCGGAAGGCCACAAATCATGGGCGCGATTCTCCGACCCCCCCCACCGGATCGGAGAATTGCCAGGGGCCGGCGTGAATCCCGCCCCTGCCGTGTCCCGAATTCTCCGCCACCGGAGATTCGGCGGGGGCCTTTCTCAGGGCAGCTGACATTATTGATGTCTGTTCCAGATGAGAAGAGGTAACAATGAGGTAGAAATGACAGTAAATGGGATGGGCCATGCCAATCCTGTGTGGGGAACCGCTGGCGAATGGAAGGGGAACTCCTGCAGCCAATGAAAAGGATACTGAGAAGTAAAGCAGGGTAACAGGGAAAGGGCACAGTGATGAGGCAAATCTAATTGGTAAACTGAGAGGGTTAAGGTGTTGCACGGATATGTGGAGTGAAAGAAAAAAATAAGCAAAGATTAAGCTGAAGTTTCATATGTTTCTTAACCTTCACTGAAGAAAGATGCCTTTTGGTAGGTAGGTTATTAACCATAGTCCATGAAGGACTGTATGCATGTCTCTCCATTAGGGAGAGACTGGTGGTTCTATCTTATAGCTTCAGGAACACCACTCCACATCAGGCTTCGGGGCAGGCCTCCATGAAATCCCACTTCCAGTATGGGGATTGAACCTCTGCTGTTGGCATTGATGTGGACCATGCTCTTGCCGTGAGTCAACTGACCTAACCTACCCTCAACCCCCAAACAGATGAACAGTAAATATCTTGTCATTTGTCACAGAAAGGGAAGCAAACAGCTTTATCAAACAATTAAACAGTGATTTCTTAAATTGCTTGCATGTGGTTTAGAAAAGATTGCCATGCCTCCATTTCAGAAATTTTAATCCTACTTTAAGGAAAACAACTTGCGAAGGAATGCCAATCACCAAACAATATATTTGACATAGAAGTAAGCTTATAAGGTGCTAATTAACCAGCACTTCTTTACACCGAGACTTGGCACTACATGATGCAGTAGGGATGAATGGCTAGATAAACATGAGGCAGAACAGAATAGAAGATTTTGATGATCGGGTTGGATGTAAAGAGATGGAAGGAGGCTCGTGTGAAGCATAAACACTGGAATAGACAAGTTGGAATAAATGTCTTGTTCCTGTGCTATACATTCAATATGATTGGCCAAGGTTAGCATGGCTACAGAAAAACTTTGAAACCGGAACTTGCGAGCAGTACAATTTTCAATACTTTTTAACCGACAGTTTTGTTTGGATGTCTTTGCCTCTCCCAAGTTATCTGGCGTGGGAGTTAAATAATTATATATCAAAGGATTCCTTTGGAAGAGAGCTTCAGTTACACTATCAATGCCCTTCCCCTCGCAGTTAACTCAATGAATTCCAAGCGATGCAGACTCAATTAATGGCAGTAACTGAAGCATGAGTCACTTTACTGTCTGCCAAAAGAGTGAAAGCCTCATTAATGAAATCTGTCATTTGGTTATCTTCCCTGAGCAATTTGTTAACTCAATTACATCTAGCTGAAAGCAGGAATAAGCCTGGCAATCGCACGTAAAATTGTAGGGTGCACACCCAATGACACAGAGGCAAAAGGAAACTAAAATTAATCATTTTAAGAACACTTCACTATTCTGGACAACATTGATGTGACTCCGGGTGCAACAAGGTCAGCAGACAATGTGGCAAGGAAGTGAAACTCACATAATGAGAGAGCATGAATATTGCATTTAAAGGCTTCATTTTAATATTACAAATTTGCATGCCAATAAATATCTGTCGTACTTTCACATGTCAGCTAATTAGAAGTTGACCAGTCAAGTTCTATCCAAACTACTTGAACTGTAATCAGGTTGATATTCAGCTCTCTATTGGGATGGGGGTCAGGTGCCCTGGGAGTTCATAGGCTGGGAATTGTGGAGGGATTTGATTATGCTTATTCCCGCACTTTGAACACTACCATTGCAAATCTCCGCTACATGGGCAGGGTAAGGGGGGGGGGGGGGGGGCAGCGGGGTGAATTGATCTTTCCACCCTTTCCATTCCCCTCTCCCAGCATCCGTTTGGGAGCTTCATTGAGTGTTTCCCAACTCTCCGGCGAAAATGCTGATGTACACACCGGAGATAGGGCCAGCAGAAAGCAAGTGAACACGCCATCCTGGGAAACAACAACAACAAATTGCATTTATACAGCACCTTTAAGACACCAAACCATCCTAAGATGCTTCACAGGAATGTTGTCACCAAGTCATATCAAGAGTTTTTAGGGCAGATGATCAAAAACTCGGTCAACAGGGTAGTTGAAGGAAGGACTTAAAGGAAGAAAGAGAGGGAATTCCAAAACTTAGGACTTTGACAGCTGAAGGTATGATGACCAATGGTAGAACAAATAAAATCAGGAATGCTCAAGATGGCAGAATTGGTGGGCCTCAAAGTGTTGCCGGGCTGAAGGAGACTATGAAGGTAAGAAGGGACGATATGGAGGAATTTGAAAATGAGGATTGAGTTTTAAAATCAAAGGTTTGAAATGATAATCAATCAATCTCAGAGACTTGTGATCAGAAATGAAGTGGGCACCTTTGGGTTTTTGGCCAGACCAAGACAGTGTCCTTGTTTCTAGAGTTTTAATTTACAACTGTAGTAATTAGAGGAGCTGTTAAGTATCACTGTTGGATTTTCTAATTCTATATCATATCAGAAAAAGTCACGGCTGTGTATCACAGTCGTCTAGAACCGCTACTGCTTGGCTCTAGTTACAACAGCCAATAATCTTTGTATTAGATCAATCTCAATGTTGCCCTCTATTATTATTACCTCATCTTTCTATCATTTTGTTACAATTGAGATTAAGAAACAATGTTTTGAAATCTGGGGTGAAATTCTCCCCCAACGGCGCGATGTCCGCCGACTGGCGCCAAAAACGGCGCCAATCAGACGGGCATCGCGCCGGACCAAAGGTGCGGAATGCTCCGCATCTTTGGGGGCCGAGCCCCAACATTGAGGGGCTAGGCCGACGCCGGAGGGATTTCCGCCCCGCCAGCTGGCGGAAATGGCGTTTGTTGCCCCGCCAGCTGGCGCGGAAATGCGGCGCATGCGCGGGAGCTTCAGCGGCCCTGAAAGTTTCCCGCGCATGCGCAGTGGGGAGAGTCACTTCCGCCTCCGCCATGGTGGAGGCCGTGGCGGAGGCGGAAGGGAAAGAGTGCCCCCACGGCACAGGCCCGCCCGCGGATCGGTGGGCCCCGATCGCGGGCCAGGCCAGCGTGGGGGCACCCCCCGGGGTCAGATCGCCCCGCGCCCTCCCAGGACCCCGGAGCCCGCCCACGCCGCCTGGTTCTGCCGGTAAATACCAGGTTTAATTTACGCCGGCGGGACAGGCAATTTCTGGGCGGGACTTCGGCCCATCCGGGCCGGAGAATTGAGCGGGGGGTCCCGCCAACCAGGGCGGCCCGATTCCCGCCCCCGCCCAATCTCCGGTACCGGAGACTTCGGCGGGGGCGGGATTCACGGCGGCCAACGGCCATTCTCTGACCCGGTGGGGGGTCGGAGAATGACGCCCCTGAAATCTCAAATGCACATATATATATATATAACTTCTGATAAAGTTAAACCTAACCAAACAGAATTATAATTCCAATGCAGTATTCCAGTCTGTCAAACTGATATTCATGGGATCAAAAGTACATATTCTGTATATAAATATTTTATGAACAATTCCACAGGCTGTGTAATTCCTCTTCAAATTCCTTAGTTCCTGCTGTCTCAGTTTTTAGTCATGCTTTGTGTTCACACTCAGCACCTTAATTTTTCATGTCAACATGTCTTGTTTAATTTTGCTCTGCCAACTGTCACAATGGAGTTCCAGATGTTGATCCCTAGGTGGAGCCAGTTTCTGACATTTCTCTCCCAGCTGATCCCCAACTTGCAGATAAAAACAAAGGCATAATACGGCGAATGTTAGTATATGACGGAGGGACAACACAGCAGCTTGTCGGTTACCTTCAGCAAGTTTATTCTGCTTGGCAGAGACACACATTCCTTATGATCTCCCCACAGCAATGTTCCATCTGTGTCCATTTATACTCTTTAACAAAGAGTATAATATGAGCTTTGACAAAGAGGCACTGGTTTCGAAACGTTAGCTCTTTTCTCTCCCTACAGATGCTGCCAGACCTGCTGAGATTTTCCAGCATTTTCTCTTTCGTTTCAGATTCCAGCATCCGCAGTAATTTGCTTTTATCCATTTATACTCTTTTGGAGGTTGAGCCAATAACCATTACCTGTCTCAAATAAGGCAATTAGCTGAACAAAGTAATTGCTTGCTTCATTGACAAATAAAAGGTCGGCCTGGAAAGCATTGGAATAGTCAAATCTGGAGATAACTTACATATGGATGGGGGTTTCAGTAACAGATAAGTTGATGCAGGGGTAATGATGGAATGTTACGGAAGTGGGAGCCATCAGTCTTGGTAATGGAACGAACATGTGGTCAAAAGGATATGAAAGTTAAGAAAACAATTTAATGCATAACAGAAACCTGGAATTTCTTAAAGCTCTCTAAGAACAGACTGCCAAATTACGAAGAATCACTGGCCTGATAATAAGAAGGGAAACATATATTGCCCCAAATTTAGGAAAATTTGTTTACAGTCACATTCAATGTGTAATTTTGATTTGAAAATAGAAATCAAACAGTAAAGTTACTTACAATTCAAAGGCATGACATAATGAAATATTTTTTAATTACTCAGAAACACTTGACACCTGGTGTTGATTTGATACTTATTGCCAGTTCATTTATACCAGGTAATTGTAATGAATGTAAGAATTTCAGATATATTGTATTATATGTATTTGGTGCAGTCGGGTGTTTTAAAAGAAATAATCCTGATTTAAAAGGTAATGGACCAGATACCCCGATTCTGAGGTTAAGTGCCGAGGATCTGTGGAGGTTTACGTGGAAACAGTCGGCACCGTCCCCTCACCGATGCTGCGACCGGTGAGGGGCTAGCAGCCGCGCCACATAAAACTCCCCGCCTCCATGAAATAAACGGCCAGAGAATGGCCAGGTCTGTGGCCACGCATGCCCACAGCGACGACCTGCAGTGATCACGGCGTAAAACATGGCGGCGGCTGTGTATGGACCCGACCTGCCTTCAGGTGACGCGCTGAGGCCATCCCAATGGCGTGCGGCGCGCGCCGTGATGATGACGTTTCAGCGGAGATGGAGCATACGAAACCCACATCAAACAGGCGACGGCCCCCGATTTCGGCGTCAATAGGGATTCTCCGCCTGATCTCCAATTATGAAATCGGCATGGGGGAACGGAGAATCCTGCCCAATACGTTTTTGGGAGCCAGGGATGCAATTAAAGCATCGTAAAAGCTTGGGCTAATGGATTTTGTTTGGATTCATCATAGTTCCCCTTGGAGTAGTTAATTAGTAACACTGTGTTCAGTTGGTAAGATGATGTAACTAGTGAGAAGAGCTGGAGTACCAGGCATTTTGCAAAAAAGCAGGCTGTTGAAGTTGGTTTCTGAAAGTCAAACTATGAAGACAATTTCTGAAGAATTCAGCAAGAGACCCTACATTGTTCTGACATGATTCAAGTCTATCTCTTAAAACAGACTCAACGAACATCTCTTAAACAGGTTTGTCTTGGTCTGCTAACTGTATTCAAAAATGGATTGAGATCTGAGATGGTTCAGTTGTTTGAATGGAAGTAAAGATAACAGTTAAAGGTTATTGCATCACTGTATTGATTAACATTGTCTAAGGGGTAATTGTAAGCTATTTTCTTGTGTGAAGTTAAAGATATTTTAATACTGAACAAAGAACAATACAGCACAGGAACAGACCTTTCGGCCCTCCAAGCCTACACCGATCACGTGTCCTATCTCGACCAACCACCTGTATCCTTCTATATCCCGTCTGTTCATGTGCCTATCCAGATAAGTCATAAAGGTCGCTAACGTATCTGCCTCAACCACCTCACTTGGCAGTGCATTCCAGGCCACCACCACCCTCTGTGTAAAAAAAACTTGTCCCGCACATCTCCACTGAACCTTTTCCTCCTCACCTTGAACTTGTGTCCCCTTGTAATTGTCATTTCCACTCTGGGAAAAAGCCTCCGACTGTTCACCTTATCTATACACCTAATCATTTTATAAACTTCTTTCAGGTCGCCCCTCAGCCTCCGTCTCTCCAGGGGGAACAATCCCAGTTTATTCAATCTCTTCTCATAGCTAATACACTCCATACCAGGCAACATTCTGGTAAACCTTTTCTGTAATCTCTCCAAGGCTTCCACGTCCTTCTGGTAGTGCGGTGACCAGAATTGGACACAATATTCCAAATGTTGCCTAACCAACGTTCTATCTAACTGTAACATAATTTTCAAGCTTTTGTACTCGATACCCCATCCTATGAAGGCAAGCATGCCATATGCTTTCTTTACCACCATTTCCACCTTGCTGCCACTTTTAAGGATCTTTGGACCTGCATGCCCAGACCTCCAAATTTTGTCTCGCAACTTTCAGCCCTGCCGATGCCAGAAATCACCTCATGGTTCACAGGTGTAGCATAGCTTTAAGTTACAAGCGGTTTTCGCCTCACATAAATCTGACCTCCTGCTGAATGCAGCAAGTTTCTGCTCTGGGTCATATTATCATTCCAATTAGCAGACAACATTATGTTTCTTGCTGAATTGGCAAGGGTTAATTGTTCATTATGACCCAGTGGCGATTGTCCCTTTAAGGGCAACACAGCAGAGTAAGGGTTACCTGGCCTGGGCGACCAATCAGGACTCAGAGTGGGAATAACCCATGGGGGTGGAGTTCTCCCAGGCAGAGGTGTTTTAGTGTTAGCTGCTCTTGAAGACTTGTTAATAAATATCTTTTTGCCCCTTCAAGGGCAATACAACTGGGTTAAGGTCACCTAACCTGGGTGATCCTTACTCCGCTGTGTTGCCCTTAAATGCACAATCACCACAGACTTAAGGGGCAATCCAATTTAGGCCCCATTATGTTTTAAGCCCTGTTCGTATGTCCCATTTAATTACACAGATTATCTAAACAAAGCAAGTTTTACAGAATGGTGTGAAGGCCAATGTATAATAGATACAGGTTTAAAAATGTGCTTGACAGTGAATTACGTTTACCTATTCTTGTGGTTGAGCCATTCTTGTCAGAGTGAGTCCGGGCTAGAATTGTGGAGAGGTGGACTTCTGATGGCGGCCATGAGCTGATCGGTCACACACAAGGTGGCTCCTGCTTGGAGGCTTCGGTTTTGGCCCTTCTTGCCTGGGTAATGGATACTTTTCTTGTAAAAAGTGTAGAATAAGTGGAGGGAATTAGTTTATCCTCCAAAGTGGAAGGTTGGCTGGAAAAAGTCGACTAAAGCCTTGCCGAATTTGCATGGCAAAGCAACTGAAATAATGGCGGAGTTGGGTGTGTTGTGATCCCCTATCACACCGCCTGTGGAGCAGTTGATGGATTTTATCATGGGGGGGTTTTGATATCATCAGAAGGAGCTGCATGAGAGTTAGTCCAGGTTGACTGAGGGTGCAGTCGCCCCTCTTTGCGGGACTTTTGAGCTGGTGGAGAAGCATCTGGAATTGCATGGTGCAATGATCCGAAATGTGGAAATGGCGGTGCCAGACCATAGTGACCGGATCGTGTCATTGGAGGCAGAGATAGCGATGCTGGCAGAGGACTGCAAGGTGCTCAGAGTGAAAGTTGACGACCAGGAGATTCAGTCCAGGCGGCAGAATCTACGAATTGTAGGGCTGCCGGTGGGGGTGGAGGGAATGAGTGCCATGGTCTATGTATCGAGAATGTTCGTGAAGCCGGTGGAGGAGGGATCTTCAAAATGGTCCGGAGGTGGATCATGCTCACAAAGGCCGAGAGCTGGAGAGCCACCACGGCTGGTGATCATCCGGATGCACAAATTCCAGGAGAAAGAGAAGATTCTGAGATGGGAGAAGTCGACGCAGGGCTATAGCTGGGAGGGTAATCAGGGGCGGGATTCTCCATGAATGGGCGCGATGGCCCGAACCCGGCGCGAAAAACGGCACGAATGACTCCGGCGTCAAACCCCCCGGAACGTCGTGAATCCTCCGGCTGGGAATGGGCTAGCAGTGGGGTGACGTCATTCACGACGGCGTCACCCGTCACTGACCCGTGCGGTGTCACTGCACAAAGGACACCCCCCCCATCCCCCACCCCCCACGTCGCAGCACTAAAGACCCCCCCCCCGGAGACCTGTCAAAATGGCCGCCCACCGCGCAGTGCCGAGGTTCCAGGAGCGGGACATTGAGGCGCTCCTGGCGCAGTGGAGCAGAGGAGGGAGGCCCTGTGCCCCGGACACGGCCGCAGGGTCGCTCCACGCCTCAGCCAGCGCCTGTGGAGGGAGGTAGCAGAGGCCGTCAGTGCCGTGGCCGTGACAGCACGGACAGGCGTCCAGTGTCACAAGAAGATCAATTACCTTGTCAGGGTGGCCAGGGTGAGTACCCCCCCCCCCCAACCCCCGATGGCGGCACAGCCCTCTGTGCAACTGACATGGCTGCACCGACCCATGCAGGCTGCAGTGGCAGGATGGGATGTGGACCTCTGCCAACATACACAGAACCGTTGGTCCGCATGTATATGTCTGCCTAACACTGTTGCCCTTTATCCCGTCCACCCTCCCGCCCCCCACAGGAGAAGCGCGCTCACAACAACCGGGATCTTGAGTGGACCGGAGGGGGTCCACCCGAACTGCGATCACTCACCATCCATGAGGAGAGGGCCCTGGAACTTGCAGGTGGACCCGAGTACCGGGAAGTTGCAGATGCAGAGGTCGGGGACGCACCACCAAGTGCGAACCCCCACTGCCTGCCCCCCTTTCCTCCTTCCCCCATATCCCCTTCCCCATATACCCCATATCCTCCTTCTCCCATATTGCCCTTCCCCCATATTCCCCTTCCCAGATATCCCCTTCCCCCTTATCCCCATTATTCCCCTTCCCCCATATCCCCAATATCCCCCTTCCCCCATATCCCCCTTTCCCCATATCCCCTATATCCCGCTTCCCCCATATCCCCATATCCCCTTCACCCATATCCTCCATATCCCCCTTCCCCATATCCCCCATATCCCCCTTTCCCCATATCCCCCATATCCCCCATATCCCCCTTCCCCATATCCCCAATATCCCCCTTCCCCCATATCCCCCTTTCCCCATATCCCCCATATCCCCATCCCCCATATCCCCTTCACCCAAATCCTCCATATCCCCCATATACCCCTTCCCCCATATCCCCCTCTCCATATCCCCATATCTCCAGATCCCCCTTCCCCCATATCCCCCTTTCCCCATATCCCCCTTCCTCCATATCCCCCATATCCCACATATCCCCTTCCCCATATCCCCCTTCCCCATATATCACCCATATTCCCCTTCCCTCATATCCCCCTTATCCCCTTCCCCCATATCCCCTTCCCCATATCCCTCCTCCCCAAATCCCCCATATCCCCCTACCCCCATATCCCCCTTCCCCCATATCTCCCATATCCCCCATATCCCCCCTGCCCCCTACCCTCATCTGCGTATCTAACCATGCATGCTGTATTGTGTATTGTAGGACCAAACGTCGACCCACCTGTCCCCGCGGATGGCGACCACCCCCAGGAAGATCAAGGGCGGCCACGAGCCAGGGACAGACCCGGCCCATCAGGCATATGATGGCCCCAGGACGATCCAGGGTGGCCACGAGCCAGGAACAGTCCCGGAGCACCAGGGAGACAACGCCCTCATCTAGTGCGGGTGTGGCGACGCCAGCGGGCCAGAACCAGCGACGAGGGGGGCAGCTACAGGAACAGGCCCCCATCGCAGCCAACCCAGGACACACCTACTCAGGACACACCTACCAGGACACGTCTACCCAGGCCACACCTACCCAGGACACACCTACCCAGGACACCGACGCCCAGGACACCGACGCACAGGACACCGACGCACAGGACACTGAGGCACTGGACAATGTAGCCGCCTGGGTTGGCCACTTCCCGACTTAAAATGGAGAACCGCAAAGACTGAAGGGAAATTCAGCCAACACAGGCAAAGACTAGCAAGTGCAGAAATCATGTGTATTGGAACCTGCAAAAACCAGACTGCACTGAAACCAGCAGCCATCTGCATAGTAATGAGCGATTCCAAGACACAATTGCAACACTTAAGATGAATCAAGCCAAGCCAGACTCCTCGGCGCCAGCAGGAGCCAAGACAAAGGACGGCCAACGGACATTTAGGGACCACCCAGCGATCAGGGAACAACTCCAGTATTGGAGAAATCGATCCAAATGATCGGAACGCAGTCCAATCATTTGGAACCAGGTCCGGGGTCCGCTCCGAAGGGCGGGAAGCCCCTGGGGTCTATAAAGTAAAGCCCCCAAGTTCAAATCGTCCTTCTTTGGCAGGGTCACTCAGCAACTTGAATCAACCCGTGAGAGAGACCTGTCCAAGCTGCCGCATCAACCAAGTAAGTCTCCAGTCAACGCTCGCTACGAGATAGGCACTTCCAGCTACCAGTCCATACCAGCTTTTGAATCCTGCAGACCCAGATCGAATGAAAGGCCATTTATTTCCCTGACCTGGTGGGCCAATTCCGAAGCTAAGTAAAGGCATTTTAATGATAGGAATAGCCTAGAAAGTAGAGTTTATGCATGAGTAGTGATTTACTGTGTATAATAAATGTGTTTTGATTTGAATCTTACTAATTGGTGTGTTGAGTTATTGATCATGACTTGAACTTGAACCTTGTGGCGGTATCATAAAGATACCTGGTGACTCTGGAGCAAAGGTTAAACAAACAGAGCAAATTACGAATTAAGAGCCAACCAAAAGTTAGCAACAACACAGACGCACAGGACACTGACGCACCCGACACCCACACACAGGGGACGGATGGACAAGAATCACCACTCCAGGGGACCCTGGACTTCAGGTCGGATGAGGAAAACGACACAACGCCACTGCTATCTCCTACACCCTCCACCATCGCAGAGACACTCACCTCGGTTGGGCACTTTAGCGATGAAGCATCTGGGACACTAACTGGTGCGCACAACACAGCCGTCCCGGTACATCAGGAGGAGGCAGGAGCAGCCGAGGGACCGGGCGGTCGGAGGGCAGCCCGGGGCAGGCATCCATCTGCTGCCCAGACAGGTCTCGGGTTCCTGGAGTTACCACACCCACCCATTGACCCGATGCAGTCACGGACCAAGGGACGATCGAAGGGGGTGACGGCTGGCTTGCGGCAGCTGCAGACGCAGGTGGAGGAGTCTACCCGCGTGCAGGAGCAGGTAGTGGTGCCGGTCATGCGTGCCACCCAGGCCGAAACCGCACGGGTGGCATCCGCGGTGGAGGCAATGGGTGCGACGGTGTCAGACATGGGTCGCAGTATGCAAGGCCCGAGAAATTCCGTGCGGGCAGCGTCCGTGGACCAGGATATGGCTGCCCTCTCACAGGAAACCATGAGCCAGAGCCAGCAGCAGATCACAGAGGCGCTCAACGCTGTGGCCCAGTCTCAGCAGGCCATGGCGCAGTCCCAGCAGGCCATGGCCCAGTCCCAGCAGGCCATGGCGCAGTCCCAGCAGGCCATGGCACAGTCCCAGCAAGCAATGGCCCAGTCTCAGCAGGCCATCGCTGAGGGCATGGGCGCCACTGCCCAGTTGCTGGCCGGCGTCGCCCAGACACAGACAGAGATGGCCAACTCCCTGAGCTCCATGGCTGCAAACGTGCAGACCTTTGTTGATACCAGGGCGGGCCCCCAGGACTGGCAGCACCAGGTGTCAGGGGGGCATCATATGCTCGGTCCGTTCACATCCCCGACCCATGTAGAGGCCCTGGGGCCATTGGGCACCTCGTGGGAGGAGGAGGTGCTGGTGCCTGTTCCGGGTCCCTTCGTAGGGGAGGTGAACACCGCGACACCTCCGACTCCCCCTCTTCTGTCCCGGGTGCATCTGGTGGGCAACGGGCAGGACAGGCTGGCAGCTCGCCATCCCAGTCGCCCGAGCCGCAGCCTGGCCCATCTAGGCCGGGCCACCCCAGGAAACGGCCGCGAAAGGGGTCCATAGTCACAGGGCAGGAATCACAGGAGTCCACCTCCAGTTCTGCTGTACCGTCTGGGGAACTACCTAGACGTAGTCAAAGGGCCCGTAAGGCCAAAAAATTAGGCACTGAGTAAGTTGGCACAGGTGCAGGGCACAGATTAGTTATAGGGGCTAGGGCACGTGTATGAACTGTTTGTTATTAAAATCACTTTCACACCTACCGAAGCTGCCTTTGTGCTCTGTCCGATGCGTGCAGGGGTGTGGTGTGAGGTGAGCGCCAGTGGGTGTGTGAGGGGTGATAGAACGTCGGCCTCAGGTGAGTGTGCCTCCCCTCCCCCGGGTCGCCCTCGCCATCCCCCGGGCAGACAACGGAACTGTGCGCGGCAGTGTCACGGCCGCATGCAGGGACGGTCCGGGTGGAGGGTGGTACTGTGGCCATGGGTCAGACATTGTCCAACGATGTAGAGCCCAGAGCTTATCGCAGAGCAGCTTGTGATCATCCTCCATGGCCTGCAATAGACCCGCTTCCACCGGCGACCGTGTGAGCCCGACCCGTTGTGCCGCAGGTGGATGTGCAATGGAGGGGTGGTGTGCATGCAGGTGGGCTGAGGGTGGTTGGTGGTGGGTGGGCTGGGGTGAGGGTGGTAGGCTGGTGGGTGCGTGGGGTGAGGGTGGTAGGCTGGTGCCGTAGTGTGCTATCTGTGCCCATATTCCCACGCCCCCCTAGTCCGTTAGCCGGGCGTCTATCAGCCTGTCCCGTGCCCGCTGGCCCAGCCGAGTAACGGTGGGTAGCCTCCCATCCATGTCCACCCGTCTGTCCTGACCATTGCCGCCATCCTTCTCGTCTGGGGAGGTCTGAGCCTCGTCTTGCTGCTCCTCCCCTTCCCCCTCCATCGTTTCTCTGATGGGCTACGTTGTGCAGGACGCAGCAGACTACAACGATGCAGCCGACCTTATCTGACGGGAATGGAGGGCCCCTCCAGAGCTGTCCAGGCACCTGAAGCGCATCTTTAGCAGCCCAAAGCAGCTCTCTATCACACCCCTGATTGCTGCATGGGCATCGTTGTAGCGGTTCTCCGCGTCAGCCTGTGGCCTCCGTCATTAGCCACGACCGCAACAGATAACTCCTGACGCCTAGCAACAAGCCCCTCAGCCGGGGGTGGGGGGGGAGGAGGGTTGTCCCTCGAACATGGTGGGGATGAAATATTGCGCCAATACGAATGAGTCATGTACACTGCCCGGGTACCGGGCGCAGACATTCAGGATCATCATGCAGTGGTCGCAGACCATCTGAATGTTCATGGAATACGTCCCCTTCCTATTCATGAACACGACCTTGTTATCCGCAGGTGGCCGCACGGCGAAGTGCATCCCATAGATCGCCTCCTGGACCATTGGCATCCTGGCTACCGCAGCGTAGCCCACTGCCCGGGCATGCTGGCTGGCCCGGTGCACAGGGAAGCGGGTGTAGCCGTCCACAATGGCATACAGGGCGTCTGTCACTGCACGGATGCACCGGTGCGCCGATGCCTGCGAGATGCCGGACAGGTCCCCACTCGGCGCCTGGTATGATCCCGTGGCAAAGAAGTTGGAGGCCACCGTAACCTTAATGGCCATGGGGAGAAGGTGTCCTCCCCCAGTGCCACGCAGTGCCAGGTGTGCCATCAGGTGGCAGATGTGCGCCACGGTTTCCCGGCTCACCCGGAGTCTCCCCCTGCATGCCCGGTCCGTGAGGTCCTGGTACGACGAGCGGGGCCGGTACGCACGGGACCTCATTGGGCGTCTCCATCGCCGTGGCACCACCACCACCTCCTCCTCCTCCTCGTCCTGTCGTGCGGGCGGCCCTCCAGCCTGGGCGGCTGCCACCTGCCTTCCTGCGGAACGCTCCTCTGCAGCAGCCTCTGCCACCTCCCTGGCACGCTCCTGCTCCAGCTCCCCCAGGGCAACATGTGGAAGTCCGGCTCCCGCCACGGCAGCCAACATCGCTGGGTGATGACCAAACATAACGGCCTGCAGGAGGTGGGGGTTGAGGGTGGAGGGGATAGATGTCATGTCACCATTGCCCATACCACCCCCCCCGCAACCAGATGCCATGGGCTGCATGGCCGCGACTGTTGCCAGCTGGCACATGGCCAGGCGGACAACCCCCCCTCCCCAGCACGCACCCTCCGCATCGCCCCCCCTCCTCCCCGGCACGCAACCTCCCCAACCACCACCCCGCCTCTCCTCCCCGGCACGCGTCCTCCCCAACGCCCACCACTCTCCCCCCGGCACGCACCCTGACCAAACCCCCACCCCCCTCCTCCCCAGCATGCACCCTCCCCAACCCCCCCCCCCCGTCCCCGGCACGCAACCTCCCCTTTTCCCGCCCCCCTCTCCTCCCCGGCACGCACCTTCCCCAAACCCCCCCCGGCACGCACCCTCCCCAATCCCCCCCCCTCCTCCCCGGCACGCAACCTCCCCTTTTCCCGCCCCCCTCTCCTCCCCGGCACGCACCTTCCCCAAATCCCCCCCCTCCTCCCCGGCACGCAACCTCCCCTTTTCCCGCCCCCCTCTCCTCCCCGGCACGCACCTTCCCCAAATCCCCCCCCCACTCCCCGGCACGCACCCTCCCCAATCCCCCCCCCCCTCCTCCACGGCACGCACCCTCCCCAACCCCCGCCCCCCTCTCCTCCCCAACACGCAGACCAAGGCAGGCCTGCAGCACGGTTCAATTCCCGTACCAGTCTCCCCGAACAGGCGCCGGAATGTGGCGACTAGGGGCTTTTCACAGTAACTTCATTTGAAGCCTACTTGTGACAATAAGCGATTTTCATTTCATTTCATTAACGACATTGGACTGTTGATTTTTGTATTATTGACTGTGTTTGGAATAAAATATATTTTAGAATCGTGGAGATGTGGAGAGTGTCCTACATCAAATTAGAGTCATTTGGGAGGTCACCAGACAATTTCCACAAAATCTCAGCACAGTATTGGCATTATCACAATTTCACCTATATTGTTCCAGGCTCACTTTACACTGGTGAGTACATTGAAAACCTTGCTGATCCCTTTCTGTACACAATGTGCTTTATATAACTGTAAGCTTTTGATTCTAAAACGGATGACGAACATCAGTTTCTGTCACAAGCAACATTACCTTATTGTCAGATCTCTTCTAATCCCCTCTTGTCCCTTTGAAATGAAAATTGCTTATTGTCACAAGTAGGCTTCAAATGAAGTTACTGTGAAAAGCCCTTAGTCGCCACATTCCGGCACCTGTTCGGGGAGGCTGGTACGGGAGTTGAACTGTGCTGCTGGTCTGCCTTGGTCTGCTTTCAAAGCCAGCGATTTAGCCCTGTGCTAAAGCAGTGCTGCCTTTAAAACCTTTGTTTGTCATTTATCGTTGTCTTGTGTAAAGACAGGTGCATATTTGTGGTCAGAAACTACCTATTGTTTATTGATAAACATGTCTTTTATTTTGTCCTGATTACTGAACACAAAATTCCCCCATGAGTTGAATATGGGGAAAAAAATAACGGAAGGTTTTTCATAATGTTCAGTCTTTTCACCAGAGTGAAAGAAAATTGAGATTCTACGCCTTCTCTGTCTCATTCCATTTCTGCATTCCTTTTTCTTGTTATCTATCTGTCAATCACACTTTGTCTGTCTCTGTCAGTGTGAACGTCTACTTATCTCCTCACATCTATCTCTCTCTGCCTCTCCGCAATCTGTTTCTTCTCTATTTTGCCCTCGCTAGCTCAACGCTAGCTGTGGTTTCAGTTGAATTCTGGAAGAATGTTTATCAGAAGAAAGGAAATCTGAAGAAAGCCTGAAGCAGGTGGCAGCCATATTGAATTTCTAAACAATGCTCAGGTTCCATGGTTTGTCTGAAAAATGAAATGAAAATGAATGAAAATCACTTATTGTCACAATTAGGCTTCAAATGAAGTTACTGTGAAAAGCCCCTAGTCGCCACATTCCGGCGCTGTTCGGGGAGGCTGTTACGGGAATTAACCATGCTGCTGGCCTGCCTTGGTCTGCTTTCAAAGACAGCGATTTAGCCCTGTGCTAAACAACCCCTGGATGACATTGTGCTCGGTGAGCAGCCTGGATATGAAGGAAACAGCCCTCAAACTGAATAACATTGAGTATGGGCTCAAGAAATTGGGCAAAAAATTTGTTTGTAAGAGACTTCAAAAAATAATTATTTATTTTTCCAATTAAGGGGCAAATTAACGTTGCCAATCCCCCTCCCCTGCACATTTTTCGGATTATGGGGGTGAGATCCACACAGACAAAGGGAGAATAGAACATAGAACATAGAACATTACAGCGCAATGCAGGCCCTTCGGCCCTCAATGTTGTGCCGACCTGTGAAACCACTCTAAAGCCCATCTACACTATTCCCTTATCGTCCATATGTCTATCCAATGACCATTTGAATGCCCTTAGTGTTGGTGAGTCCACTACTGTTGCAGGCAGGGCATTCCACGCCCTTACTACTCTCTGAGTAAAGAACCTACCTCTGACATCTGTCTTATATCTATCTCCCCTCAATTTAAAGCTATGTCCCCTCGTGCTAGACATCATCATCCGAGGAAAAAGGCTCTCACTGTCCACCCTATCCAATCCTCTGATCATCTTGTATGCCTCAATTAAGTCACCTCTTAACCTTCTTCTAACGAAAACAGCCTCAAGTCCCTCAGCCTTTCCTCATAAGATCTTCCCTCCATACCAGGCAACATTCTGGTAAATCTCCTCTGCACCCTTTCCAATGGTTCCACATCCTTCCTATAATGCGGCGACCAGAATTGCACGCAATACTCCAAATGCGGCCGAACCAGAGTTTTGTACAGCTGCAACATGACCTCATGGCTCCGAAACTCAATCCCTCTACCAATAAAAGCTAACACACTGTCCGCCTTCTTAACAACCCTCTCAACTTGGGTGGCAACTTTCAGGGATCTATGTACATGGACACCGAGATCTCTCTGCTCATCCACACTGCCAAGAATCTGACCATTAGCCCAGTACTTTGTCTTCCTGTTATTCCTTCCAAAATGAATCACCTCACACTTTTCTGCATTAAACTCCATTTGCCACCTCTCAGCCCAGCGCTGCAGCTTATCTACGTCCCTCTGTAACTTGTAACATCCTTCCGCACTGTCCACAACTCCACCGACTTTAGTGTCATCTGCAAATTTACTCACCCATCCTTCTACGCCCTCCTCCAGGTCATTTATAAAAATGACAAACAGCAATGGCCCCAAAACAGATCCTTGTGGTACACCACTAGTAACTGGACTCCAGTCTGAACATTTCCCATCAACCACCACCCTTTGTCTTCTTACAGCTAGCCTGGTTCAGCACAGGGCTAAATTGCTGGCTTTGAAAGCAGACCACGGCAGGCCAGCAGCACGGTTCAATTCCCGTACCAGCCACCCCAAACAGGCGCCGGAATGTGGCGACTAGGGGCATTTCACAGCAACATCATTTGAAGCCTACTTGTGACAGTAAGCGATTTTCATTTTCATTTCATTTTTCAATTTCTGATCCAAACTGCTAAATCACCCTGAATCCCATGCCTCCGTATTTTCTGCAGTAGCCAACTGTGGGGAACCTCATCAAACGCTTAACTGAAATCCATATACACCACATTAACTGCTTTACCCTCATCCACCTGTTTGGTCACCTTCTCAAAGAACTCAATAAGGTTTGTGAGGCACGACCTACCCTTCACAAGTTACCGGGGTTGTCTCTATTCCCCTTCTTGAACAAGGGGACAACATTTGCTATCCTCCAGTCTTCTGGCACTAGTCCTGTAGACAAAGATGACTTAAAGATCAAAGCCAAAAGCTCAGCAATCTCCTCCCTAGCTCCCCAAAGAATCATAGGGTAAATCCCATCCGGCCCAGGGGACTTATCTATTTTCACACTTTCCAGAATTGCTAACACCTCCTCCTTATGAACCTCAAGCCCTTCTAACCTAGTAGCCTAAATCTCAGTATTCTCCTCGACAACATTGTCTTTTTCCTGTGTGAATACTGACAAAAAATATTCATTTAGCACCTCTCCTATCTCCTCGGACTCCAAGCACAACTTCCCACTATTGTCCTTGACTGGCCCTACTCTTACCCTAGTCATTAATTTATTCCTGACATATCTTTGGAAAGCTTGGGGTTATCCTTGATCCTACCTGCCAAAGACTTCTCATGTCCCCTCCTGGCTCTTCTTAGCTCTCTCTTTAGGTCCTTCCTAGCTGACTTGTAACTCTCGAGCACCCTAACTGAACCTTCATGTCTCATCTTTACATAAGCCTCCTTCTTCCTCTTGACAAGTGTTTCGACTGATTTAGTAAACCGCGGTTCCCTCGCTCGACCACTTCCTCCCTGCCTGACAGGTACATACTTATCAAGGACAAGCAGTAGCTGTTCCTTGAACAAGCTCCACATTTCCATTGTGCCCATCCCCTGCAGTTTTCCTCTCCATCCGATGCATCCTAAGTCTTGCCTCATCGCATCATAATTGCCTTTCCCCCAGATATAACTCTTGCCCTGCGGTACATACCTACCCCTTTCCATCACTAAAGTAAACGTAATCGAATTGTGTTCACTATCACCAAAGTGCTCACCTACCTCCAAATCGAACACCTGTCCTAGTTCATTACCCAGTACCAAATCCAATATGGACTCGCTTCTCATTGGCCTATCTACATACTGTGTCAGGAAATCCTCCTGCACACATTGGACAAAAACAGACACATCTAAAGTACTCGAACTATAGCGTTTCCAGTCAATATTTGGAAAGTTAAAGTCCCCCATAACAACTACCCTGTTGCTTTCGCTCCTATCCAGAATCATCTTTGCAATCCTTTCCTCTACATCTCTGGAACTTTTCGGAGGCCTATAGAAAACCCCTAACAGGGTGACCTCTCCTTTCCTGCTTCTAACCTCAGCCCATACTACCTCAGTAGACGAGTCCTCATCAAACGTCCTTTCTGCCACCGTAATACTGTCCTTGACTAACAATGCCACCCCTGCCCCTCTTTTGCCACCTTCCCTGAGCTTACTGAAATATCTAAACCCTAGCAACTGCAACAACCATTTCTGTCCCTGCTCTATCCATGCCTCCGAAATGGCCACAACATCGAAGTCCCAGGTACCAACCCATGCTGCAAGTTCACCCACCTTATTCCGGATGCTCCTGGCATTGAAGAAGACACACTTTAAACCACCTTCCTGCCTGCCGGTACACTCCTGCGACTTTGAAACCTTACTCATGACCTCACTACTCTCAACCTCCTGTATACTGGAGCTACAATTCAGGTTCCCATGCCCCTGCTGAACTAGTTTAAACCTTCCGGAAGAGCATTAGCAAATTTCCCCCCAGGATATTGGTACCCCTCTGGTCCAGGTGTAGACCATCCCGTTTGTAGAGGTTCCACCAACCCCAGAATGAGTCCCAATTATCCAGAAATCTGAAACCCTCCCTCCTTCACCATCCCTGTAGCCACGGGTTCAACTCCTCTCTCTCCCTATTCATCGTCTCGCTATCACGTGGCACGGGTAACAACCCAGAGATAATAACTCTGTTTGTCCTAGATCGAAGTTTCCACCCTAGCTCCCTGAATTCCTGCCTTACATCCCTATCCCTTTTCCTACCTATGTCATTGGTACCTATGTGGACCACAACTTGGGGCTGCTCCCCCTCCCCCTTAAGGGTCCCGAAAACACGATCCAAGACATCACGCACCCTGGCACCTGGGAGGCAACACACCAACCGCGAGTCTCTCTCGTTCCCACAGAATCTCCTATCTATCCCCCTAACTATGGAGTCTCCAGTGACTAATGCTCTACTCCTCTCCCCCTTTCCCTTCTGAGCAACAGGGACAGACTCTGTGCCAGAGACCTGTACCCCATGGCTTACCCCTGGTAAGTCCCCCCCCCCCCAATAGTATCCAGAGCGGTATACTTGTTACTAAGGGGAACGACCACAGGGGATCCCTGTACTGACTGCTTCCTCCCAGCCCCTCTCACCGTCACCCATCTATCTTTATTCTTTGGAGTAACTACATCCCTGAAGCTTCTATCTATGACCACCTCTGCCTCCCGAATGATCCAAAGTTCATCCAGCTCCAGTTCCCTAACGCGGTTTCTGAGGAGCTGGAGATGGGTGCACTTCCCATTGATGAAATCAGCAGGGACACTGACGGCGTCCCTCACCTCAAACATTCTGCAGGAGGAACATTGCACTACCTTCCCTGCCATCCCCTCTAGATTAAAAAAAAAGAAAAAGAAAGAAAGAGCTTGCCTGTTATTCACTCCCCTTCTCAGCAACTCACTCAGCAACCTCTGCGCCCCGCACGATAACACCTGAGGGAAAATAAAAGAAAAACTACTTACCAGTCACCAGCCAATCCCTTACCTGCAGGCTGTGATGCCACGGTTCAACTTCTTTTTACTTCTACCTGCCCTCGAGCCTTCCTCTTGATCGTTACAGCGGTTGTTTTTTTTTTTTGGTTAGAGGAGGGGGAAGGGAGGAAAACACTGAAGAAGTGTTTCGGGTTTAAGTGTCACTTGACCACAGCTCCTCCACAAATCACCTTCAAGTTAGGGTGAGCACACGGATGTATGCAAATATCCCCTGCAACAGCCAATCAGCAGCTCCACTCTACTGCCCTCTGCTAGATGCTTGTCTTCACTTGAACAGCTCGGGTCTCTTGCTCAGGTACACCTTCAAGTTAGGGTGAGCACAGAATGTGAAAGCTCGACATGGACAGTGACCCGGGACCGAGATCGCACCCGGGTCCTCGGCGGAGTGAGGAAGCAGTGCTCGTTTGTAAGAGTTACGTGCTTCATAAGCACTAACAATGTCCGTAGCCCTGTGTTGTGATGGTGACTTTACACAACACAAGGTTAATGAGCGAAAATTGGAAACTACGTTGCGCCATAGCTAAACTAGGAATTTAAACCTGTATGAAGCCTGAAGTGCCTCGAATGTGAAGCAGAGCGAAACTCTATCCTCTAACGAGTCTTATTTTGCTTAGCCCCACAATCCAGAAGCTGCTCATGGATGTGTGTGTTTTTGTGTGTAAGCAGGTTCATGTGTGTGCAGACATGTGTTTAATATGTGTGTGTGTGTGTCTGTCTATGTGTGTCTGTGTGTGTTGCTCCTGGTGTGGGCATCTGTCTGTGTGTCAATTTGTTGGTATCTTTGTGACAGAATGTGCGTGTGTGTTTGTGTGTACGTGTAAACGCACTTGTTTATGTGCACATATGGATCTGCATGTTTGTGTGTGCGCGTGTGTGCATTTATGTATGTGTAAGACATGTGAGTATGTGTGAATGTGCATGTATTTGTGTGTTGTATGTGTGCGTTGGACACCAATTGGGTTTGGCTGTTATGTCTGAATTTTCCACTGTATAGACAAAAACTTGATTTGTTACCCCTTGAGTTTAAAAGATGGAGGGGTGATCTAATTGTAATGTTTAAAATGATCATGGAATTCAATATGGCAGATACAATTTCTTCTGATGGGGAACCTAATGCAAGGGAACAAAATTTTAAAATGAGTGACAGGAGAAATCATGAAGCAATTCATCATTAAAGGGTAGTGGGAATATGGAACCCTCTTCTTCAGCTGATAGTGAGACTATCCAACATTTTCCTTTATCCTCTTTGAGAGAGTTAAAGAATGTCCCTTTTCCTCCCTTCTCTTTTATTCCTTTGCTAATTAAATTTGATTGTTCCAGTTTCATTTTTCAAATGGTAGTGTTTGCTCAGTGTAACTTCAGCTGAAAATGACAATGGATTCATAATGTTAACCAAAGAGGTAAGAGTGAGTTTTCAGAAGATCAGTGTGAGGAGCCTGAGTATGATATACAATAATGTTCTCTGATCTGCCTGTCACCGTGACAAACAAAGATGAGAGGGCATTATTTCACAAAAAGAGTTCCATGAGCAGGAGGTTAACATTGAGACACATCAAGCAGGAAAGAAAACTCAGCTAAGGAGAAGGGGACAAATGGAGCACACAGGACGAACAATTCAGAAATAAATCAGAGAGAACTAGGCATTGATACCAATGAGTTGACCTGAAGGCTCTCTGAAACAGATAAAATGAGGAAAGTTTGTTGGTGAGTGGGGAAAGATTGGATTGAAGTTTGGGACTGGGGGAAATTAGAGGCAGCTCTATTATTTTTCCCAATTGATTTATATCCCAGGATTCAGATGTTCCCATTTTAGTTCACGGGCTGGCAGACAGGAGTCACAGAGTGCAGAGATTCCTCCTGGGAGATGGAAAGGAGTCACAGTTGATCGGCGGTTCAGGAGCTATGTGGGGCTCACAGTCTGAAGTGAGAGCTAGGAAATGACGCAGAAGAACAGCGGGCATGCAGCAGGAGCAATCATTGGGAGAATGATGTTACCTCAGCTGCAGGAAGAGCAAGGGCTGTGTGCTCTACAAGAAAAAAGCACAGCTCGGTGTGCAGGGCTGTCCTGTGGTCAGTGTCCCTTGGCTTTGTGGGCTCTCTATTGGGATGTACAGGGAATGGTGATGGTAACTGGGGGCACCTGCAGCCTGTAGATGGGGAACACATAATACTGAGGGTGGGGGTGTTATGTGAAGCTCTCATGGTGGGGGTCAGGAGAGGGTCATCACTGTCTGTTGCCATGCACACAGCCTTCAGTTGGTGTGGGTAGAGGTCTATGTGGGCCATGAGCACCTCGCAGGTGTTGGGCTCAGGATGGGAATGTCCACCATTACTGCAGGATCCAGTATTATTGGGGAAGGCTGGACAGATCAATCGATGGCAGGTGGACAGTTAGTAGACTGGGGTGGGGGGCGGGGGGGGGGGGGGGGGCAGTAGTCACCTCTGTCCTGTAGTAAAGATGAAGCTCCACCACCTTAAATTCTCTGAACATTGTGCAAAACCAAAAGTAAGATCGCCTCTGTCTGGGAGATATACGGTGAAGTATGGAAGACCCATTAAGCCGGGCTCTGAGGCTGCTTCTTGGGGGACACATCCACTTAATGGTGCTGCCATTGTGGACAGGAGTCAGGTCAGTTACACAGGACAGAAACCTCATTGCCCAGGAAGCAGTAGCAAGCCAATAATTTCATTCTGCTCTGTTAAAGGGATGGGCAGGACTCAATGGCCTCACCTTCAAGTTTCAACATCCACAGAATGGAATATAGGGATGTAACCTTGGAGAGTGAAGGCAACAATGAAGGGGGGCCAAAGAGAACATGCTGGAAAATCTCAGCAGGTCTGGCAGCATCTGGTAGGGAGAGAAAAGAGCGAATGTTTTGTGTCCAGGTACCCTTTGTCTCCTGCTCAGGGAGAGAAACACCCTTGACGGTTTGCAAAGCTGGATTGGGTGAGCCCACAGGCAGAGGGAACTGTGAGTGGCTTCACACCCTTTTAGTGCCCTGGGTGGAGGCCCCCTGAGGTTTCCGGCTGCTGTTATTTCTCCCCATGGGTGCCAGAACATTCCAGCCTAACTCCTGCAGGATATGGGGCACCTGGAGGGAGATCAAGGTGCTTCATCCACATGTTGCCCATATCCTGATGGTTCACACCAGGATGTGTGACCATGGAATGGAGGGCTGAGTGCCAATACAGCAGGACCTGCTGGACAAGGCCGATGTGCTGGTCAGCAACCTTCCTATGATGGCCTTGAGGCGCTTGCATGTCGGAGCCCCAACAGAGAATAAGGAGTTTTAGTGGAAGAGCTGAAGCAATTTCAGAGTACATTTGACTCACTGTAGTTGTCCGGAATTGATGAAATGATGGAACTGAGAGCCATACTAGGTTGTTGGAAGAGGCCAATCTCCGCATCACCATAGGAATGATCCCTGTCCTCCCCAGTAAGGTCAAATTCCTTGAGGACAATGAACTCTGCTGTCCCTCCCCGGTCTGGCCTTGCTCGCATTTGTGGTGTGCCAGCTTGGCCAATATGAAGACAAAAGAAAGACATGTGATCAGAGGAATGGATCCAAGCTTGGGTGAAATGCATGTCCCCTGCGTGTGGTGAGCCCTCCCCAGAAGGGCCTGAGGATGCAGTGTGAGTCACATAACAGATTGGATGGTGATGAAGTGAAAGTGTCCAGGAGAGTGTGAGTGTTGACATGAACTCCCTTCGTTCATGAATGTGTGAGATATGTGAAGAGAGTAGTTGTTTGAGTACACAACGCCACGATGAGGGTTTGATTCTTAGCCTGTCAAAGTGTGTGAGATCGTTCATCCGCTTCCTGCACTACGTGGCTCTTCTGGCACAGTTGCCAGCTGCACTTACCTATTGAACGAAGGGCTCCCAGGCTGGAGAGGTGAGGTTGCTGCGCTTCCTTGAGCAGGGTAAAGGACATGCCTCTGCGCTTGGACTCCTCATATCAAGGCCTCGAGTGCATGGCGTTTGAAAAGAAGTGCAGACTTCTTCTTGAGGCTGCTAGTCATTTGCCTCTAGGTTACAGACATCCTTCAGTCTTGTGAAAACAAGTGGGATGGAGACAGCGATATGAGTGTCTTGCATTGGTGTTAAAATATGGTTCCCAGACCTTCGATCCCCCAGCTGATGGCGAGTGGATGAATCTGCTCCAACCCCAGGCGATTCAGAGAGATACTTGCTCCTGCATAATTAATGAGGTTGAAAGCATTGAATCTTGTGCAACTTCACGTCATTCTGGCAAGCAGGTGCTGATGGAACCACCGTCACTGCACTCAGAAAGAAAATTTGAGAATTCTGCACATAGTTTGTCCTGCCTCCGCCTCTCAGAAGTAATAATAATAATCTGTATTAGTGTGACAAGTATGCTTACATTAACACTGCAATGAAGTTACTGTGACAATCCCCTAGTCGCCACACTCAGGCTCCTGTTCGGGTACGCTGAGGGAAAATTCAGAATGTCTAATTCACTAACAAGCACGTCTTTCGGGACTTGTGAGGGGAAACCGGAGCACCCGGAGGAAACCCACGCAGACATGGGGAGAACCTGCAGACTCCGCACAGACAGGGACCCAAACTAGGAAGGGAACCCGGGTCCCGCCAAAGTTACTTTAGCTACTCTCCTCTTTTTAAGACACTCATTAAAGCTCTAACAATTTATATTCCAAGTTACTTTACTCATGTTCTATTTTTTCCCATTTTTACCAACTTGTTGCTCACCCTTTGCTGGCTTCTGAAACACTCCCAGTCCTCAGGCCTAATACTATCCTTCACAGCGTTATACGCCTCTTCTTTTATCTAACACTACCCTTAACCTCCCATGAGTGGAACTTTTTCACTGAGCTTTTGTTTTTTTAATTAGAATGTGGTTTTGGTGTATTGAACATTTTGAAGAGTTTCTTTAAGTGTTTCCTAGTTTATCAACCACCATTTAAGTCTATTTACCCAATCAACATTAGTCAGCTGTCATTTCATGCCTAAGTAATTAGCTTTGGATTTTCACAGTAACTTTATTGCAGTGTTAATGTAAGCCTACATGTGACACCGATAAAGATTTTATTATTTATTTTCAGAATCTTGTTTGGGGCTGTTTTCCGTCACTTTCAAAGTCCTGTTACTGGGCTGCCTACAGTTTCAGCAAACAGGAAGAGATGTAAATCATAGGATTTAATTCACTGGAAATGACAGATAGACATTGATGGTTGTTCATTATCAACTCAATGGGCTGCACGACGCATGAAAAGTCAATGAATGTCTTGCTCAAATGATCTGCGATCAAAAGAGTTAACATCAGGAGCAGTTCAAAAAAAAATGTGAGAGCTCAGACAGCGAATTTTCAACGTCATATCCTCTTTGCTGACCAAAAATAGGAACTGAATTCAGTGGTATTAACAGCGCCTTTGTCTGTACATAGTTGACAATTGTTTTTTATATTCATTCACATATTGCAGACACTAGCATTTATTGAACATCCTATCTTACCCTTTGCAGCTACATTCGTGAACCAATGAATTTTAATAATTATCCCGCACTGTCGTTTTCATTTTTCAAGATATCACCTTTCTTTGCCAGATGGCTTTTAACTGAATTCCAATCCCAATCTGCAATGGTGGGATTTAGATTTACGTTCTCTTCATTACCAGTCCAATCGCATAACCACGACCCGAATCTCACCCTCAGTGGACAAGGCTTATGACGTGATGCAGGTTTTTTGTTGGAACCTCGGTTTACTTCATTACTTCTCGGTTTCTGTTCCTGCGCTTCACATTTCTGCTTCTCTCAGTTCCGTTTATATCAATGATCCTCTCTCTGAGGTTCCTTATTTCCCTGTGGTGGTCTCATCTGGCTTTGGGGCCACTTTACATCTGTCTTTCTCTCAGTGTCTGTTTATTCATACGGAACCCATTTCCGCTGATGTCCCTCTCATGGACATGATACAATCTCTCATGTTTCTGTGCGATTTATGAGCCTTCATCTGATTTTTCAATCTTCATTTATTCTGCCTCTTTTCTCTTTTTACATTGCCTTCTCCCACTCCCTGCCCGACCCGATGGTTTTGGTTTTGGAGAACTAGTTATTTCTTCATAGTTTCTACTTCCCTTCTCGCTTCATTCCTTTCTCTTTCCTCACAAAGCCTACATTTTGAATTTCCTTCCCTTTGATTCCCTTTTCTGTATTCTGAGTTTTTTTGTCCTTCTGCTTTACTTCGAAACAGACCACTCTGTGGGGTCTTCCTGCCCCTCTCTGCTTGCCGGAGCGACAGACCATTGATTTCTGCTTCATCTGTTTTCCATCAGAGTAGTTAGGGAGAAACTGTTTCTGCTCTGTAAAAGAGTCAAGAATGAGAGGGCACAGATTTCAAGAGGTTTGCAAAAGGAGAAGTTATGATGAGAAAAACATTTTCACACGGCAAGTGGTTGGGGCCTGGAATGCGCTGCCTGGAAGTGTGGTGGTGACAGCTTCAATCAAGGCATAAAAATAAATGGGTGAATTCTCCATCCCTGGATGCCCAAAGCGCATTTCCTGATGGGATGGAGAGTCGGGCCCGACGAAAATCAAGATTGGAGCCCGCATCTGATCGGGATTCGCACCCGCGCATCAGCGGGAGGATGTAAATGATTGCATATAGGTCTTAAGGGGGGTAGCTCCTTAAGGAAGTTGTCCCCAAAGCCCATCCGAAGGTCAACCTCCCTCCCCACAATGCAGAACCTGCCCACTCCTCCTCTACCAGAACCTCCCCACAACCCCACCTGAGACCCCTCTAAAGTGGGAGACCCCCCAAGAGACCCCCTAAACAGGAAAGCCCCCCACAGACCCTCTAAAATGAGAGACCCCCTAAATAGGGGGACCTCCCCCAAGAGAACGGCTAAATAGGGGGTCCCTCTAGGAGACCCCAAATTGCATTCCGATCACGAAGTGCATTCCGATCACTCAAGCTTGTGATTGCAATGCACTTATCTCTGGATGAATGAATCAAGGCTGCAGGTGGCTTGTCGAAGCTGTCACTCACAGCCCACTACTAGAAATGAATGAATGACTTGCAGCTAATGGACCTGAGGGGTGGAAATACATCACAGCTGTTCTCCTTTGGGGAATGGATACATGGTGCTTCCAGGTAAGTGTTACAACGATAATTTCTGTCACTGACCCTGTTTGGGTCTGGACTGTTCTCTAGCTTTCAGACAGGGGTCTTTTTTCTGTGGGGTCTGTGGGAGGACCCTCCAGTTAGGGGCTCCCGTATGGGGGCCCTCTTGTTAGGAGATCCCTGTGGGGGCCCCTCTAGTTAGGAGATCCCTGTGGGGGCCTCTCCAGTTAAGGAGTCCCTGTGGCAGGTCCCTCTAGTTCGGGTAATCATGTGAGGGGTCCCTCTAGTTAGGACGTCCCTCGGGAGGTCCCTCTAGTTAGGGGGTCTCTGTGGGGGATCTCCCTAGTTAGGGGGTCCCTGGGGGCGGGGGGGGGGGCAGGTCGGGTCACCCCCATATGTGGAGGAAGAGGGAGACACCCCAAAAATCCAGTTGGGGGGCTGGTTGTGATGGGGGGGGAGGCTGATTTGCGGTGCGGTGTGGTGGGGGGAGGGGGTGCATAAATTTGCACGGCGAGGCATACTGAATTGCTTCCTAATTTGCGCTCCCAGGAGGAACACACGGTGGGATTCTCCGCTTCTGAGACGAAGGGCGGGACTTTCTGCTTGCCAACGCCGAAATCGCGAAACGCAATTGGTTGGAGAATAGCTTCCAACGCCAAAATCGGGGTAGGCGCTGGTTTGAGGCCAAATCGGGATGCTCCGGCATCCCGAAAATAGCGTAAATGCGTCGCCCGCCGGGCAGGGTTAAAGTACAGTAGGCATATCATTAGCTCGTCTGACACCCTATTCCCCGGAGCCACCGAGGTTCATTGCCTCTGATGGGCCAAATTCCCGATGGCGTGGTTCACTTGTGGTCTCAAAAATCGTGAACCTGACGTCGTGGCAGTTGAGTGAGAGAGAGGAGGTAGCAAATCGCATGGAGTGACTGCGGGCTGCTGGCCCGGACACCGGCCGTGCTGACTGCGGTGGGGGCCCCCTGCTAGGGTCAGGGAGAGGGGGAAGGGAACAGGCCGAGCAGCCGGGGTGCCCCCCCACATGACTGGGGCGGTGCCCAGGCACCGACCGCCATTACAGTGGCCATCTTGCTGCGCACCCACTGACCACCCACTTCGGCCCCTGGTTCTACACAGTGACACCGGATGTATGGGTGCACCCACCCCTGCACCCCATCCCCTGCTACACCGCACCCGCCCACCTCCAAACTACCCCAACCGGCTGCCATCCACCGGCAGACCACCCAGGTCCACACCCACAGAGCCAACTGTACCCCGGCAACAGGGATGGGCGCCAGGACCAGGGGCCGGATACCGACGGGGCATCCCCTGAGACCCCCCCGCCACCTCGAGCAGGGTCTGCATGCTTGCAGCCATGGCGCATAGGGAGCGGACCATCGCCGTCTGGGACTGCACCACATCACATTGCGACTGTGCCAGTGACTGGGCCCCCTCCCACTGGGACTGCAGCCCTGTCCTGTACCTCGACTATTGCCTGCACAGACGGCCCCAGGCCTTGGACACGCATATCCATAACCAAAACCGTCGCTCCCAATGCCTCCACTGCGGTCCTGTTGAATTCCTGAGTTGTGGGTGCTGGGGACGGTTGTGGCATGGGTGTGGGGGTGTGTGGGGGGGGGCACGTGAGGCAGGGGAGGGCACGGTCCTCCCACAGGGCCAGCACTGCTCCCCATTGGTGGATGTTTCCTGGAATGACCCGGCCTGGATGGGCCCGGCCGCTGCTTGGGTGTCCCGGTGACTTATTGCCGCCGTGTTCTGCCCGCTGCCCACCAGATGCACCAGGGACGGGGACGGGGGAAGGGGTGGGGTGAGGGGGGAGTCCGAGGTGCTGAGGTATCCCGACACCTCCCCCGCGGCTGTCACCGGCATGGGTCCCAGCACCTCCTCCTCCCTTGGGGTGCCCGATGGCCCCCGTGCTGCTCCATTGGACGGGGGTGTGAGTCGAGCCATCCGCTGAGGCCCCCACGCCACCTGGAGGCCCGTTCTGGTCTCAACCGGGATATGCACGCTTGAGGCCATGGAGCATAGGGAGTGGTCCATCGCCACCTGGGACTGCACCATATCATGCTGCGACTGTGCCACCATCTTCTGGGTTGGTCACATCAGCCAGTGACTGCGCCATCTCCCTCTGAGACTGGGTCATCTCCTTCAGTGCCTGTGCCATGTCAGCCAGCGCCTGGTGCATCTGGTGGGCAGTGGGAAGAACGGGGTGGCACCACACCATCCGGGATACCCAAGCAGCAATCGGGCCCATCCAGACCCGGTCGTCCCAGAAGATGCCCGCCAACGGGCACCCAGGTCACAGGGCAGGAACCACAGCAGGCCACCTCCATTCCTGCTGTACCATCTGGGGAACCACCTAGACAGAGCATTAGGGTCTGTAAAGACAGAAAGTTAGACTCCAGTTAAGTTAGTACGGGTGCAGGGCACAATTCAGTTATAGGGGCTAAGGCACAAATCTGTATATATTCGTTCACTTTAAACACCTGTTACCACTGGTACAACCTGCCTCAGTGCTCTGTCCAATGGGGTGGGCTGGTCTGGGCTGGTCGAGGGTGGGGAGGAATGGGCGGACGTTGGGGAGGGGGCAGAGAATAGGGCAACCCTGGAGGTGGCCTGGGCTCAAACTCCCGACGGTTCCCACCACCGTCACCCCAGAGATTCGATGGGACAGTGTGATGGAATGGCCAGCTCGCATGCAGGGATCACCCAGGTGGACAGTGGAAAGTGCTTCCGTGGGCAGGAGTCAGATATTGCCAAACAATGTGGAGCACCAGAGCTCATCGCAGAGCGGGTTGTCATCATCCTCCATCCCATGGACCAGACCCGCTGTTACTGCCAACCCAGGGCCCGCACCCCGTGGTGCGACAGATATGCATCACGGATGGTTTGCGGGGGGGGGGGGGGGGGGGGGGGGAGTGAGGGGGAGTGGGGGTGAGATGTGGTGTCCCCGTGCCCCCTGGTCAGACCCCCCCCCCCACCCCCACCTCAATCGGTGAACCTGGAGGCGGTCAGGACGTTGCATATGCATTGGCCCTGGTGCACACGTTGTGTGGCCTCCCCTGCCTGCCTGGGCCCCATGTTCCGCTCATCCTCACCCTCCTCCTGGCGCTCCTTCTCCTCCTCCTCCTCCAGCATATTGCCCGTCTGCTGTGCGATGTTGTGGAGGGTGCAGGATGCCGCCACGCTGGGGGCAACCCTCCCAGCATCATACTGGCAGGCCCCTCCAGAGCGGGTCAGGCACCTGAACCCCGTCTGCAGGAGGCTGAAGCATCACTTGATCATGCTTCTGGTTGCTGCATGGGCATTGTTGCATGGTCTCCTGTCGGTTTGTGGCCTCTGGATAGGTGTCATCAGCCACGACAGCAGTGGATAACACCTGTCATCCAGGAGCCAACCCCTAAGCTGGGAGGTGGGGATGAGGTTGGGGGGGAGGGGTGTTTTGAACCTGTCGGGAATCGTCAGGTGTGCCCGGAGGAAGACGTATCGGGTGAAGATGTGCAGACGTGTATGATGCACAGCTGATGGTCACATGGCAGCTGCACGTTCATCGAGTTTGTGTAGAGCGGCCTGTCATCTACTCATGCTCGTAGGCGACATGCATCCCGTCGATCACCCCCTGGATCCGAGGCATCCTGGCAATGGTGGCGGACCCTGCAACCCAGGCAGATGCACATGTACAGCGAGATCTGTGAGATCCCTGACAGATCCCCACTCAGCGCCTGGAAGGACCCCGAGGTGTAAACATTCAGGGTGACCGTCACCTTGACGGCCACCGGGAGCGGGTGTCCTCCCCCAAACCCCCGCGGTGCCAGGTGTGCCATCATCTGGCAGATCAAAGAACAAAGAACAAAGAACAAAGAAATGTACAGCACAGGAACAGGCCCTTCGGCCCTCCAAGCCCGTGCCGACCATACTGCCCGACTAAACTATAATCTTCTACACTTCCTGGGTCCGTATCCTTCTATTCCCATCCTATTCATATATTTGTCAAGATGCCCCTTAAATGTCCCTATCGTCCCTGCCTCCACTACCTCCTCCGGTAGTGAGTTCCAGGCACCCACTACCCTCTGCATAAAAAACTTGCCTCGTACATCTACTCTAAACTTTGCCCCTCTCACCTTAAACCTATGCCCCCTAGTAATTGACCCCTCTACCCTGGGGAAAAGATATGTTGCACTGTCTCCCTGCTCAGCCGGAGTCTCCGGTGGCATGCCCGGTCTGGCAGGTCCTCAAATGACAGGCAGTGCCGGTACACACAAGGCCTCATGCAGCACCTCCTTGCCACCTCCTCCTCCTTGGCCTGCTGGGCTGCTTGCGTTCCATCCTGGGCAGCTGCCACCTGTCCCTCTGCTGCCCACTCCACTACTGCAGCTTCCTCCACCTCCTCGGGCAGCACCCGCTCGTACAGCTGCAGGGAATCCCCCAGGGCTGCGGCGATGAGGGGGAAGGCCACCATTGCTGGTTGAATTCCAATATCCATTGTCTGTAGGGGGTGAAAGGCATGGTGCAAACCCCTGTGCCCAACCAGGTCCAATGGCTACATGGTGGCCTCAGTTAGCACTGCGGGCTCTGCCCACACACCCCTGGTCCCATCATTGGTCGGCACCGTGGGGGCCACTGGCCCTGGTGCCCATCCCTGATGCCAGGGTTACCGTCGGCTAACACTGTCCCCACCAGGGGAATGCACCGCAAATGGTGGGGTGGGGGCACCTATATGGCTGGTGTAACTATGTAGAACCAGGGTGGTGCTCAGTGGGTGCACAGTAAGTTGGCCACGGTAATGACGGTCCATGCCTTGTCACCGCCCCGGTGCCGTGGGGCCACTCTGGCCACTCAGCCTGTTCCCCCTGACAATGCCCCTCCCAGACCCTCGCAGATCATCCCATCCCAGCCAGCCTGACCAGTGTCCGGCCCGGCAGCCTGCAGTCGCTCCTTTCTGTGTCCTACCGCCTCTCTCTCTCACCTTCATAAGCCACCACGCCGCTTGCACGATTTTTAAAAGCACAAGTGAACTGCGTCGGGAACTCGGCCCATCGGAGGAGGAGGAGGAGAATCGCGGAGGCCCCGGAGAATACTGGATCGGGCCCGCTAATGATATGCTATGGAGTTTACTGTACGTGCGTTCTGGTATGCATTGACGCCGCTGTTGAGGTGACGGGGAATAGCGATTTGGCATCAAATCGGCGGATGCCACGATTTTGGCATCAGAACCTATTCTCCAGCCAATCGACGTTGGCAAACAGAGAATCCCCCCCATAGGCTCTCAAACAGAGAATCTTGCCCAATGTGCAGGGGAACGGCGAAAAGGCAGAGGAATGACACTAAGTCGTTTAGAGAGCCAGTACTGGCACAATGGGCCAAGTGGCTTCCTTCCACGCCGTAACAATTCTGTGATTCTGTTAAGGAAAGACTGGCTCCTGATTTCTCCTTCAATTAGCGAATGAGAAGTTAATTATAACAGGAGGTGGTGAGAGAGATCACCAACGCTGGGTGGTAAATGGGAGGGGCGTTTTCTGTAACTCAGTGTGTTACGCTCTTGGCACTGATTCACAAGGTTGAATTGCACTGAAGAGACTTGTCCTTAGAAATGACAGCCCACTTTCAGAAAGTGGATACAATCATCTCTGACTTTGTATGGGCGGGGAAGGTGCCGAGGATGGGGAGGACCCTGCTACAGAGGCTAAGGCAGCAGGGGCAGCGTTGCCAAACTTGCTTCATTATTATTGGGCGGCGAATGTGGACAAGATTCGGCGGTGGTGGGAAGGAGAAGGGGTAGAGTGCGCTAGGATGGAGGAGGAATCTTGTAAGGGGTCTAGTTTGAGGGCTATGGTGACGGCAGCATTGCCAATGGCTCTGAGTAGGTATTCAGGGAGCCCAGTGGTGCAGTCCACGGTGAAGATATGGATCAGTTGAGGAGGCATTTTAGGGTGGAAGGGATGTCAGTGCTAACGCCACTGTGCGAGATACATGGGTTTGAGCCGGGGTGGGTCGGGGGGGGGGGGGGGGGGGGGGGGCGTGGATAGTGTATACAGGAGGTGGAGGGAAGTGGGGCTGGTCAAGGTGAGGGATTTGTATTTGGGGCTGGTCAAGGTGAGGGATTTGTATTTGGAGGAAGGGTTCACCAGTCTGGAGGAGCGACTGCTGCTTCCGGATGTGGAAGGGGAGGGAAGAATTTGGGATATGTATAAGTGGCTGGAGGAGCAGGGAGGCGAGCGGGTGGTGAAGATCACGGAGAAATGGGAAGCGGAGTTGGGAATGGAGATCAATTGGGGAATATGGAGCGAGGCACTGCGAAGGGTAAACGGGACCTCCTCTTGTGCAAGGATGAGCCTGATACAGTTTAAGGTGGTGCACAGGGTGCATATGACTCGGACGAGAATGAGTAGGTTCTTTCAGGGGGTAGCAGATGAGTGTGAGAGGTGTGGGCGGGGGACAGCGAATCATGCGCACATGTTTTGGGGTTGTGAAAAATTGGGAAGATTCTGGGCGGGAGTGTTCACGGTCTTACCCAGGGTAGTGGAGGAGGGAGTGTTGGGTACTCTGATACACAGACGAACCAACACGGTTGCGAATGGTACAACACAGTTTTATTTCAATCAACTATTAACATAGTAAACTCTGGTACTCAGCACATGGTGAATGTCTGAGTGGCTGGCGATAAGGTCTGTGCCCTGAGCCGTCTCCTGCTCGAGTGCCCAGGAAGTGTTGTGTCCCTGTTTTGTACTGTGTATGCTCTTGTCTGTGATTGGCTGTCGTGTTGTGTGTGTTGATTGGTCCGTTGAGCTGTCCATCATTATGTATGTATGTATGTGCTAATGACGAATGTGATATAAAATAGTTACTTTAGAGATATTAGTTACTGTAATGTAAACATAGGCCGGTCTGATTCTGTTAGTTCACAGACAAAGGATTTCAGAACGCATGGCCAAGCAAGGGGCAGGGGTGTCCAGATAAGGAGGAGAAAAGGATGCTGGGTAATAGGAGGCCAGAGGAAGGGATGAGAAGTGAGCCAATCAGGATGTATGGCCAGGTCAGGAGGGGTATAGGATGACCTATGGGAATCGTGTATGTGAAACTTGATGCCATTTGAATGTATTTGCAGAAATCCCTTTGTCTCCTTCATTCATTTTCCATGGGTCTAGGAGACTAGTTCTGTGTCCTGTGCCTGTGTGAAATTAATCAGACTTGCAAGCCAAATAAAATAACTAATGCTGTACCTGCAAATCCATCTCGAATTTTATTGAGGCCAGACTGACGGGTAAAGAAATTTATATTTGTCACTATGATGTTCACCTGAATATCATGACATCCCCCTTTTTTACAAGATTATGTGCCTACGTGGTTATAAATAGAGATGTGTACTGAGTGTAGCTAAATGTGTGTGTGTAATATTTACAGCATGTACATGGGGCTTAACTATATACAAGGGGCGATGTCGGGTGTGACATAATGACGAGGTTGTACCATAAACAAAGAACGGGGAGATGTTGAACGATAAAACAAATTCATGTAACGATAAGAACATAAACATATTAACACAGAGGTTGCATGAGTTCAATGAATAAACAGTCTCATAAGTCCAGTCTAGTAGGTGGGCAATGAATTTGGGTTGACCGTCAGGGTGGCACACCATTCATCATCCGGATTGATCGTGTTAACTCGGTTCCCATCAATGACCGCAACACGGAAGGCGTCTCGGTCATCTGTGTCACCGGTCTGGATGTCATCTGGGCACGATTCGTAATGGGGAGGCTGAATGGTCCGCACGTCCCTGCGAGGTTGTCGGAGTTGTGGAAGATTGACAGGTTGAGCTGCTCGACAGTAAGCAGCGTAGTGGCCCACCTTGCCACAGCGTAGGCATTGTCGGGTTCTTGCGGGACATTGCCGCTTTAAATGTGCAGCTCCACAGTTGCCGCACGTCGTGACGTCATGGCGTTCGTTGCACCACTGCGCATGCGCAGTTCGGTCTTGCGTCGAGCGCGCCTGCGCATCACGTCCCTCAGTGTTGCCGTAGGTTTTGGTGCGCACAAACGCGGGAGGCCTCGAAAAGCGCGTGAAATGGTCGCCCTTGTCCGGGCCGCAGGCTGGGAGGAACTCGATTGCCTGGACCCGTTCGACCTCGTGGGGCACCTGGCTCGCCGATTCAGCCGCGTTGGACCCCCGCCGCGCCGATTCGGTCGCCTGAAATTGGGCATAGCGGCTAGTCGCGTTTTTGTGCAGGACACAGGCTTCGATTGCGGAGGCTAAGGTGAGGCCTTTTATTTTTAAAAGCTGCTGGCGTAGGGTGCCCGAGGCGACCCCAAAAACGATCTGGTCCCGGATCATGGAATCTGAGGTGGTGTCGTAACCGCAGGACTGCGCGAGGATGTGGAGATGGGTAAGGAATGACTGAAAGAGCTCATCCTTACCTTGCAGGCGCTGCGGGAATATATACCTCTCAAAGCTCTCGTTGACCTCGACGTTGAAGTGTTGGTCGAGCTTGAGATGGACCGTCTTGCATTTGGATTTGTCCTCGCGTTCCGCGAACATCAGGGAGTTGTAGACATGGATGGCGTGCTGCCCTACGGTGGTGAGGAGGATGGCGATCTTTCTGGTGTCCGAGGCGCTCTCTTTTTCGTTGGCTTCCAGAAAGAGCTGGAAGCGCTGTTTGAACAGCTTCCAATTGACGCCGAGGTTCCCAGCGACTTGCAGCGGCTGCGGTGTGTTGACGGTGTCCATGGCGGAGGATGGCAGATTTGTGGGTAGGTATCAAATCACTCCTGGTATCATGAAGTGTTGGGTACTCTGATACACAGACGAACCAACACGGTTGCGAATGGTACAACGCAGTTTTATTTCAATCAACTATTAACATAGTAAACTCTGGTACTCAGCACATGGTGAATGTCTGAGTGGCTGGCAATGAGGTCTGTGCCCTGAGCCGTCTCCTGCTCGAGTGCCCAGGAAGTGTTGTGTTCCCTGTTTTGTACTGTGTATGCTCTTGTCTGTGATTGGCTGTCGTGTTATGTGTGTTGATTGGTCCGTTGATCTGTCCATCATTATGTTTATATGTATGTGCTATGATGTTCACCTGAATATCATGACAGAGAGGAGGAAGGCCGATGTCTTGGCCATCGCCTCTCTGATTGCACGGCGACGAATTTTGCTGGAGTGGCAGTCGGCATTGCCACCAGGGGTAGCAGCATGGTTGGGTGACCTGAATGACTTCCTGTGGTTAGAGAAGATAAAGTATGAGTTAAGGGGCTCAGCAGGGGAGTTTGAGAAAAGGTGGGGGATGTTTGTGACTGTGTTTGAGGAGCTGTTCGTCGCAGGGGAGTGGGGGGGGGGGGGGGGGGTGATGGGGAGGGGGGGGTGAAAAAGGAGAAAAATATGTACAAACTGTATAGTTGATTGTTGTGACGAATGTTTCCCAGGATGTTTATTTGCTGTAACCTATTTTGATACAAGTTTGAATAAAATGCGTTTAAAAATAAATAAATAAATAAATGATAGCCCACATATCAGTACAATATGCAGGTGCCGTACAATTGAAGTATGTTGTATGAGAGCTGAAACAAAAGCACTGTCTGATCTCTCTGGTGACCCAAAAAGATCCCATGGAATTATTTGAAGATGAAATAGTGTAGTTTCCTCAGTGTCTAAAACAAATTCTATCCTTCAACTAACGTCAACTAAACGCAGACGATCTGATCATTACTACATTGCTGCTTGTGGGAGCTTGCTGTGCATAATTTGACTGTCGCATTTCCACCTTAGAACAGTGACTTCAAAGACAATGTATAGCACTTCTGATTTTCCGAGGTCAATGGAAGAACGACATAAATGATTTGAATGGAAACAATATTGTGCGCCGAGGAGCATCAGACAGGCCTTTTTCACATTCAATTAACAGGATTAAAAGAACCTTGTTGCTATAGCAACTGGTGACAAAGATGGTTTGTCCTCAAAAGAGAAAAAAAAATGATTGAAGCAGTCACCTAAAAGGCACGCAATGTGAAGAGATGGGTTCTGTAATTATGAATGAATGAGAACTGGAAACCTACAGCAGGAAAATATATGTGTGAGAAGAATGCAATCGTAGAATAGGAGACTGGCAACTACTCTTTCCCTTCCTGTACAATCTGTGCAAGAATATGACTGACAAAACAAATCGTATAAGACTGTACAGAGTAGTTAGCCAAATCGACAGACGTGGAGCTAAATTAAGACGAAGTGCAGCTGATCAAATGTTGGCTGTCAGTTAGCGAGTAGCACTCTTGCCTCTGGGTTAGAAGGTTAGAGGTTCACAGTTCTACTGCAGAGTCCTGAGCATCTTATACTGAGGGAGTGCCGTGCCGTCTGATAGATCAAGGGTTAAACGGAGGAGCTGCCTGCGTTTTCTTTAAAAGATCCTGTGACACTTTTACAAGAAGAGGAGGGAAGTTTTCCTTGCGCCCTGGCATCCATTCATCCCTCAACAAGTACCCGACAGATTATACGCTTGTTTCTGGGATCTTGCTGTATGAGAATTGGCCACGTTTCCAATGTTGCAGAGGTGACGACACCTCAAGGGACCTTCTGAGATGTGGAAGATGCTTGGAATTGTGATATCCTGCAAGGGACTTATGGTGGGGCGGGGGGGGGGGGGGTGGTTGGTAGATACAGGAGCAGGATACTGATATCAGGCAGCACTGCTGCCCCCTAGTGAAAAGTTTGAATTTATTAATTAATAATAATAATAATAATAATCGCTTATTGTCACAAGTAGGCTTCAATGAAGTTACTGGAAAAGCCCCTAGTCGCCACATTCCGGTGCCTGTTCGGGGAGGCCGGTACAGGAATTGAACCCACGCTGCTGTCATTGTTCTGCGTTAGAAGCCAGCTGTTTAGCCCACTGTGCTAACCTCAATTAGTAATATTTCCCTCCGCAGAATTGAGGGGTCCTCATCAATGATCCTTCTAATTTATTTTGTGGAGCGCACCAGCGGTTTATTTAAGTGTGCAGCCTCTTTAAACTTTTATGCATGGCAGCGCACTTAGTTATTAAAGGGACTGACTACCGCCTGGCCTGCGCCAAGGGCTTTCGTTTGCTACACAAGCGCACGGCTGAGAGGGAATGTTGATCATCATTCCCAAGCAGGCATCACAACATGTGAACTTACTTTTTTCCAGGTAGAGGCCGAGGACTCCCCTCCCAGAGTTCCACTGCATGCATGGAACTTGGCAAGGTGACAGGCTTCACATGCTCCCTTCTAGGTTTCTTTTGTATTTAAAGGGCTTGGCCATCTCAGCTATTAGTGGTGTGCCTGGGTGGCATCGATACAGCAATCAAGGGACCCAGTATGGTGCCATAAACTGGGGGCATCCCATGATAGAAAGAGAGGACCCAGAAAGGGATGCCCAGAGATGGAAGACTTGGAGAGAGAGACCTTCAGGGAAGGAACCACTGGAAGAAGACCACCAGGAGGAGGAACCCACCAGGAGGAGACCACCAGTGGGAACCACCAGAGAGATAACCATTGGGGAAAAAGCAAAGGCCCAGGGCCCAGGCAGCAAAGGAAAAATACTGTGTGTCGGCCCCCATCTAGTGAGAACTTGGAGTAGCCCTGGAGAGCTTAAAAAGCAGCAGAGGATCAGTGTTGTCTGCCTCTGGGGCAAAGGTAAACATTTGGAACAGTGGTAATCTGCTCAGCAAGGCTAAGGAGCTGGAGTTGTGTACGTGAATTGGTGCTGGAGTGCAGCCTCAATAAGCCAGTGGAACTCAGTCTCAAGAAAAGAGATTTAAATATCATGAGATGAACAACTATTGAGGTCTGCGTCGGAACGGCCTTTGAGGGATTTCAGAGGCTAGATCATCGAAAGTGAAAACTTGAAAACCCTCATGAGGGAGGCAGAATTAACAAGATGTTGCAACTCACAGTGGACACTGACATCTGGGTGGGGTGTTGAGAAATCCATGGGAGCTATCTTGGCTGCATCAGCCATTTGTTGTGGAGTTTTGCATGTTCAACCATATTTTCCTGGTAATACATATTTCTCACATGTTAGGGCAGCACGGTGGCACAGTGGTTAGCACTGTTGGTTCACAGCACCTGGATCCCAGGTTCGATTGCCGGCTTGGGTCGCTGTCTGTGTGGAGTCTGCATGTTCTCCCCGTGTCGGCGTGGGATTTCCTCTGGGTGCTCCGGTTTCCTCCCATAAGTCCCGAAAGAACAAAGAACAAAGAACAAAGAAATGTACAGCACAGGAACAGGCCCTTCGGCCCTCCAAGCCCGTGCCGACCATGCTGCCCGACTAAACTACAATCTTCTACACTTCCTGGGTCCGTATCCCTCTATTCCCAGCCTATTCATGTATTTGTCAAGATGCCCCTTAAATATCACTATCGTCCCTGCTTCCACCACCTCCTCCGGTAGCGAGTTCCAGGCACCCACTACCCTCTGCGTAAAAAACTTGCCTCGTACATCTACTCTAAACCTTGCCCCTCTCACCTTAAACCTATGCCCCCTAGTAATTGACCCCTCTACCCTGGGGAAAAGCCTCTGACTATCCACTCTGTCTATGCCCCTCATAATTTTGTAGACCTCTATCAGGTCTCCCCAAAGACGCGCTGTTAGGTAATTTGGACATTCTGAATTCTCCCTCCGTGTACCCGAACAGATGCCGGAATATGGCGACTAGGGCTTTATGCAGTAAATTCATTGCAGTGTTAATGTAAGCCTGCTTGTGACAATAAAGATTATTATTATTATTATTAATAATGAAAGTGTAAGATTTTATAAACTTTTTAAAATTTGTATTATTTGTTTGAAAATATATATTATGTACTTTATTCTCTTAGAAGTACCTGAGATTTCAAACTTTGCCTAATTTAAACAAAAAGTTACTGGTTTCGCCCCCACAACCCAAAGATATGCAGGGTAGGTGGACTGGCCATGCTAAATTGGAAAACATGAATTGGGTACTCTAAATTTATAAAAAATAATAAAAAATTAATATACTTAAGTGTCAAAGAGTATATTAGTCTTTTGTTGTGTATTTTTTTCTCTTCTTTTAATTTAATAAATATTCTTTATTAATTGTTCAGTAAGAAGTCTGACAACCCCAGGTTAAAGTCCAACAGGTTTGTTTCGATTCACTAGCTTTCGGAGCGCAGCTCCTTCCTCAGGATTCACCTGAGAAAGGAGCTGTGCTCCGAAAGCTAGTGAATCGAAACAAACCTGTTGGACTTTAACCTGGGGTTTTCAGACTTCTTACTGTGCCCACCTCAGTCCAACGCCGGCATCTCCGCATCATTTAAAATATATATATCTTTATTCAAATTTTCATCAGATTTTCAACAACACCCCCTACAGGAAAAAGAAACAAGAACATAAGAACACAACATAGAACATAGAACATAGAAAATACAGCAAGAACAGGCCCTTCGGCCCACAATGTTGTGCCGAACCTTTGTCCTAGATTAATCATAGATTATCATTGAATTTACAGTGCAGAAGGAGGCCATTCGGCCCCCTGAGTCTGCACCGGCTCTTGGAAAGAGCACCCTACCCAAACTCAACACCTCCACCCAACACCAAGGGCAATTTTGGACACTAAGGGCAATTTATCATGGCCAATCCACCTACCCTTCACATCTTTGGACTGTGGGAGGAAACTGGAGTACCCGGAGCAAACCCACGCAGACACGGGGAGGATGTGCAGGCTCCGCACAGACAGTGACCCAAGCCGGAATCGAACCTGGGACCCTGGAGCTGTGAAGCAATTGTGCTATCCACAATGCTACCGTGCTGCCCTTAAGAACAAATAAATCTACACTATATCATTTTACCGTAATCCATGTACCTATCCAATAGCTGCTTGAAGGTCCCTAATGTTTCCGACTCAACTACTTCCACAGGCAGTGCATTCCATGCCCCCACTACTCTCTGGGTAAAGAACCTACCTCTGATATCCCTCCTATATCTTCCACCTTTCACCTTGAATTTATGTCCTCTTGTAATGGTTTGTTCCACCCGGGGAAAAAGTCTCTGACTGTCTACTATATGTATTCCCCTGATCATCTTATAAACCTCTATCAAGTCACCCCTCATCCTTCTCCGTTCTAATGAGAAAAGGCCTAGCACCCTCAACCTTTCCTCGTAAGACCTACTCTCCATTCCAGGTAACATCCTGGTAAATCTTCTTTGCACCTTTTCCAAAGCTTCCACATCCTTCCTAAAATGAGGTGACCAGAACTGTACACAGTACTCCAAATGTGGCCTTACCAAAGTTTTGTACAGCTGCATCATCACCTCACGGCTCTTAAATTCAATCCCTCTGTTAATGAACGCGAGCACACCATAGGCCTTCTTCACAGCTCTCTCCACTTGAGTGGCAACTTTCAAAGATGTATGAACATAGACCCCAAGATCTCTCTGCTCCTCCACATTGCCAAGAACTCTACCGTTAACCCTGTATTCCGCATTCATATTTGTCCTTCCAAAATGGACAACCTCACACTTTTCAGGGTTAAACTCCATCTGCCACTTCTCAGCCCAGCTCTGCATCCTATCTATTTCTCTTTGCAGCCGACAACAGCCCTCCTTACTATCCACAACTCCACCAATCTTCGTATCGTCTGCAAATTTACTGACCCACCCTTCAACTCCCTCATCCAAGTCATTAATGAAAATCACAAACAGCAGAGGACCCAGAACTGATCCCTGCGGTACGCCACTGGTAACTGGGATCCAGGCTGAATATTTGCCATCCACCACCACTCTCTGACTTCTATCGGTTAGCCAGTTCGTTATCCAACTGGCCAAATTTCCCACTATCCCATGCCTCCTTACTTTCTGCAGAAGCCTACCATGGGGAACCTTATCAAATGCCTTACTAAAATCCATGTACACTACATCCACTGCTTTACCTTCATCCACATGCTTGGTCACCTCCTCAAAGAATTTAATAAGATTTGTAAGGCAAGACCTACCCCATACAAATCCGTGCTGACTATCCCTAATCAAGCAGTGTCTTTCCAGATGCTCAGAAATCCTATCCTTCAGTACCCTTGCCATGACTTTGCCTCCCACCGAAGTAAGACTAACTGGCCTGTAATTCCCAGGGTTATCCCTAGTCCTTTTTTTGAACAGGGGCACGACATTCTCCACTCTCCAATCCCCTGGTACCACCCCTGTTGACAGTGAGGACGAAAAGATCATTGCCAACGGCTCTGCAATTTCATCTCTTGCTTCCCATAGAATCCTTGGATATATATTGTCAGGCCCGGGGGACTTGTCTATCCTCAAGTTTTTCAAAATGCCCAACACATCTTCCTTCCTAACAAGTATTTCCTCGAGCTTACCAGTCTGTTTCACACTGTCCTCTCCAACAATATCGCCCCTCTCATTTGTAAATACAGAAGAAAAGTACTCGTTCAAGACCTCTCCTATCTCTTCAGACTCAATACACAATCTCCCGCTACTGTCCTTGATCGGACCTACCCTCGCTCTAGTCATTCTCATATTTCTCACATATGTGTAAAAGGCCTTGGGGTTTTCCTTGATCCTACCCGCCAAAGATTGTTCATGCCCTCTCTTAGCTCTCCTAATCCCTTTCTTCAGTTCCCTCCTGGCTATCTTGTATCCCTCCAATGCCCTGTCTGAACCTTGTTTCCTCAGCCTTACATAAGTCTCCTCAGCCTTACATAAGTCTCCTTTTTCCTCTTAACAAGACATTCAACCTCTCTTGTCAACCATGGTTCCCTCACTCGACCATCTCTTCCCTGCCTGACAGGGACATACATATCAAGGACACGTAGTACCTGTTCCTTGAACAAGTTCCACATTTCACTTGTGTCCTTCCCTGACAGCCTATGTTCCCAACTTATGCACTTCAATTCTTGTCTGATAACATCGTATTTACCCTTCCCCCAATTGTAAACCTTGCCCTGTTGCACGCACCTATCCCTCTCCATTACTAAAGTGAAAGTCACAGAATTGTGGTCACTATCTCCAAAATGCTCCCCCACTAACAAATCTATCACTTGCCCTGGTTCATTACCAAGTACTAAATCCAATATTGCCCCTCCTCTGGTCGGACAATCTACATACATTGTTAGAAAAGCTTCCTGGACACACTGCACAAACACCACCCCATCCAAACTATTTGATGTAAAGAGTTTCCACTCAATATTTGGGAAGTTAAAGTCACCCATGACTACTACCCTGTGACTTCTGCACCTTTCCAAAATCTGTTTCCCAATCTGTTCCTCCACATCTCTACTACTATTGGGGGGCCTATAGAAAACTCCTAACAAGGTGACTGCTCCTTTCCTAGTTCTGACTTCAACCCATACTACCTCATTAGGGTGATACTCCTCGAACTGCCTTTCAGCAGCTGTTATACTATCTCTAATTAACAATGCCACCCCCCCACCTCTTTTACCACCCTCCCTAATCTTATTGAAACATCTATAACCAGGGACCTCCAACAACCATTTCTGCCCCTCTTCTATCCAAGTTTCCGTGATGGCCACCACATCGTAGTCCCAAGTACCGATCCATGCCTTAAGTTCACCCACCTTATTCCTGATGCTTCTTGCATTGAAGTATACACACTTCAACCCATCTCCGTGCCTGCAAGTACTCTCCTTTGTCAGTGTTCCCTTCCCCACTGCCTCATTACATGCTTTGGTGTCCTGAATATCGGCTACCTTAGTTGCTGGACTACAAATCCGGTTCCCATTCCCCTGCCAAATTAGTTTAAACCCTCCCGAAGAGTACTAGAAAACCTCCCTCCCAGGATATTGGTGCCCCTCTGGTTCAGATGCAACCCGTCCTGCTTGTACAGGTCCCACTTTCCCCAGAATGCGCTCCAATTATCCAAATACCTGAAGCCCTCCCTCCTGCACCATTCCCGCAAGAATTTTACATAGAATTTCCCCAAACTACAATAACCCCCCATATAACAATAAAAACACAAATAGGGAAACACCCAACCCTAACCCAAATGCCACCACAAAAGAACCACCCCCCCTCCCCCACACCCCCCGGGTTGTTGCTGCTGCTGACTTCCTCCTAACGCTCCGCGAGAAAGTCTAGGAACGGTTGCCACTGCCTGAAGAAGGGCTCCGCATCCTTCCACAGTAACAAAATCCTCCGCCAGGCTACCAGGGACACAAAGGTCAGAATACCGGCCTCTTTCGCCTCCTGCACTCCCGGCTCGTCCGATACCCCAAATAATGCTACCCCCCAGCTCGGCTTGACTCGGGCGTTCACCACCTTGGACATAGTCCTCGCAAAGCCCCTCCAAAACCCATCCAGCGCCGGGCACGTCCAGAACATATGGGCGTGATTTTCTGGGCTCCCCGAGCACCTCACACATCTGTCCTCCACCCCAAAGAACCTACTCAACCTCGCCCCTGTCGTATGCGCTCTGTGAACAACTTTAAACTGTATCCGGCTGAGCCTGGCACAAGAGGAGGAAGAATTAACCCTACTCAGGGCATCAGCCCACAGACCCTCATCTATCTCCTCCCCGAGCTCCTCCTCCCATTTGCCCTTTAGCTCCTCCACCGAGGTCTCCTCCTCTTCTTGCAGCTCCTGGTAAATCGCCGAGACCTTGCCTTCTCCAACCCATACCCCCGAGATCACCCTGTCCTGAATCCTGCATGCTGGAAGCAGCAGGAATTCCTTCACCTGCCGCCTCACGAACGGCCTCACTTGCATGTACCTGAAAGCATTTCCCGGGGGTAGCCCAAACATCTCCAGCGCCACTAGGCTCGCAAACGTCCCATCAATGAACAGGTCCCCCATTCTTTTAATCCCTGCCCGATGCCAGCTCAGAAACCCCCCATCCATTCTTCCCCGGACGAACCAATGGTTGTCTTGAATCGGGGACCAAACCGAGGTCCCCACCTCACCCTTATGACGCCTCCACTGCCCCCAAATCTTCAGAGTCGTCGCCACCACCGGACTCATGGTGTACCTTGTTGGCGGGAGCGGCAACGGTGCCGTCACCAGTGCCCTCAGACTCGTGCCCACACAGGATGCCATCTCTAGCCTCTTCCACGCCGCCCCCTTCCCTTCCATTACCCACTTACAGATCATCGCCACATTGGCTGCCCAGTAGTAGCCACATAGATTCGGCAATGTCAGCCCTCCTCTGTCCCTGCTACGCTCCAGGAAAACCATTTTTACCCTCGGGGCCTTATTCGTCCACACAAATCTCATGATGCTCCTGCTTACCCATTTAAAAAAGGCCTTAGGGATCAGAATGAGAAGGCACTGAAATACAAAGAGAAACCTCGGAAGGACCGTCATTTTAACCGACTGCACCCTACCCGCCAGTGACAGTGGCAACATATCCCATCTTTTAAAATCCTCCTCCATCTGCTCCACCAACTGCGTCAAATTGAGCTTGTGCAGGGGCCCCCAACTCCAAGCTACCTTGATCCCCAGGTACTGAAAGCTCCTTTCCGCCCTCTTCAGCGGAAGCTCATCTATCCCCCTTCCCTGGTCTCCTGGGCGCACCACAAAGAGCTCACTCTTCCCCACGTTAAATTTATACCCCAAAAAGTCCCCAAACTCCCTAAGGATCCGCATGACCACCGCCATCCCCTCCACTGGGTCCGCAACATACAATAACAGGTCATCGGCATACAGCGACACCCGGTGTTCCTCTCCCCCACAAACCAATCCCCTCCAGTTCCTGGACTCCCTCAATGCCATGACCAGCGGCTCAATTGCCAGTGCAAACAACAAGGGGGACAGGGGACACCCCTGCCTCGTCCCCTGGTACAGCCGAAATTACTCCGACCTCTGCCGGTTCGTAGCCACACTTGCTACCAGGGCTTCATATAGTAGCCTGACCCAACTGATGAACCCCTCCCCGAACCCAAACCTCCGCAGCACCTCCCAAAGATACTCCCACTCCACCCTATTGTAGGCCTTCTCCGCATCCATAGCCGCCACTACCTTCGCTTCCCCCTCCACCGAAGGTATCATAATTACATTAAGGAGCCTCCGCACATTGGTGTTCAGCTGCCTACCCTTCACAAATCCCGCCTGGTCCTCATGAATCACCCCCAGAACACAGTCCTTAATTCTCGTGGCCAGAACCTTCGCCAGCAACTTCGCGTCGACATTGAGGAGCGATATCGGCCTGTACGATCCACACTGTAATGGGTCCTTGTCCCGCTTCAAGATCAAAGAGATCAGAGCCCTGGACATTGTCGGGGTCAAGGTCCCCCCTCCGTTGCCTCATTGAAAGTCCTCACTAGCAGCGCGCCCAGCAGGTCCAAGTACTTCCTATAAAATTCTACCGGGAACCCATCCGGCCCCGGGGCCTTCCCTGCCTGCATGCTCCCTAGTCCCTTAACCAGCTCTTCCAGCCCAATTGGTGCACCCTGCCTAACCACCTGCTCCTCCACCACCCTCGGGAACCTCAGCCGATCTAGAAATTGGCACATCCCCCCCCTCCCCTGTCGGGGGCTCCGACCTATACAGCTCCTCATAGAAGTCCCTGAATGCCTTGTTTATTCCCACCGCACTCCGCACCGTGTTCCCCCCTTTATCCCTACCTCCACCAATCTCCCTCGCTGCCTCTCTCTTCCGAAGCTGATGTGCCAGCATCCGACTCGCCTTCTCCCCATACTCATACACCGCCCCTTGCGCTTTCCTCCACTGCCCCTCTGCTTTCCCAGTAGTCAGCAAGTCGAATTTCGTCTGGAGGTTCCGTCGCTCCCTAAGTAGTCCCTTCTCGGGGGCCTCTGCATAGCTCCTGTCCACCCTTAATATATCCCCCACCAGTCTCTCCCTCTCTCTCCTCTCCTTCTTCTCCCTATGGGCCCTAATGGAGATTAGCTCTCCCCTGACTACCGCCTTCAACACCTCCAAGACTACCCCCACCTGCACCTCCCCATTGTCATTGGCCTCTAAGTATCTTTTGATACACCCCCGAATTTGCCCGCACACCTCCTCATCCGCCAACAGTCCCCCATCGAGGTGCCACAGCGGGCGCTGGTCCCTCTCCTCCCCCAGCTCCAGCTCCACCCAATGCGGGCATGATCTGAAATGGCTATGGCCGAATATTCCGTGCCCTCCACTCTTGGGAATAGCGCCCTACTCACGATGAAAAAATCTATCCGGGAGTAGGCTTTATGGACGTGGGGAAAAAAAGGAAAATTCCCTGGCCACTGGCCTGGCAAACCTCCATGGATCCACTCCCCCCCATCTGGTCTATAAACCCCCTAAGCACCTTGGCCACAGCCGGCCTCTTACCCGTCCTGGACCTAGAACGGTCCAGTGCTGGGTCCAGCACCGTGTTGAAGTCCCCCCCCCCCCCCCATTATCAGGCTCCCTGCCTCCAAATCCGGAATCCGACCCAACGTGCGCTTCATAAATCTGGCATCATCCCAATTCGGGGCATATACATTCACCAATACCACCCGCACCCCCTGCAACCTACCACTCACCATCACGTACCGACCTCCGTTATCTGCCACAATGATCAGCGCCTCAAACGACACCTGCTTCCCCACCAGAATCACCACCCCTCTACTCTTCGCGTCCAACCCCGAGTGAAAGACCTGCTCTACTCACCCCTTTCTCAGCCTAACCTGATCTGTCACCTTCAAATGCGTTTCTTGGAGCATAACCACATCTGCCTTCAGTCCCCTTAGGTGCGCGAACACCCGGGCCCTCTTGACCGGACCCCCACCCTGACTCCCTCTCCTAGCTCCAGCTCCCCTTTGGCCAATGCAGCAGCAACCCAGTTCCCCCCCCCCCCCCCCATCCCCCTCGCCCCAGCTAGTTCCTCCTCTAGCCGTTTTGCTCCCCCCATGGCACTCCCGTAAGTCAGCTGACTCCTGCTGATCCCGGCCTCTCCCGCCACTCCATCGACCCCCCAGTGTGAGAATCCCTCCACCTCCCCCTGGCAATCAGTGCATCTCCACATCATTATTAATTGTTAATGACTGGACTGATTCCTTACTGGGTTGTACCTTGTTCCTCACATTATTCCAAACAAATATACACCTCAAAGAACCAATGTTTCAAGTTACCCTTTGGGATTTTGAGACACTCTCACAGGTAGCATCAGCAGGGTTCTTAACAATGCTTAAGCTAACTGGTTATGTTGCTTTGGGTGTGTTGGTATTGAGGCCATCTAGGACTCTTTGATAGATGTCAAACCGCAGAATGATATGGAAGACCTGATGCCACTGCAGACACGATGGGAATCTGCATTTTGCTTTGCAGGTCATTCCCAAGTTCAACACATCATATCTAGTATCCCTGGTGATGAGGCTCCTGTACAGGCAAAGTGCTGGTCAACTATCTGACTGAATATCAACATTGTTGAAGGAATTTTGAATTCAGTCTTTTTGTGAATCTATCATGATTTGAAGTATATTTATTACATTTATTTGGATTGCTATAGGATTGAAATGGATTTCATGTCTTTTACATTTGATTGGAAAGTGTGAGGTATGAGCCTTTGGCTTAATGTTAGCATACCCACCCCTAGTCATGAGGGTGAGGGCTTTGAGTTCCACTGCAGACAAGCCAGCAACTAGAGATTAGAACAGAGCTTCTGGAAACTGGGGTGGCAGCCAGAGTGGTACTTGTCTGCAGATAGAATGGAGATTGGCTTAGCAACAACATTCCTGCCTTTAAGTCAGACAGGCTGGATTCATCACCCTGGCCAGTGAAACCCCCAGGTTTAAGACCCACTCCCGTCAACCCCTTCAAGTGGAGGTTAGGATAAGATCTCTAAGTATTGGGTAGACATCCAGTAAGGTGACTGTTGACTGATGGGCCAATCCCTCCCCACACCCATCATAACGCATGAATGGGGGTCCTTAGCTGCAGCCCATCTATGGAAAGATAGCTTAAAGGTGAACACCGTTACAGAGGCAAAGAGAAACCATCTAAGCCATTTCATCCTCGTCACTCTAGAGAGACAGGAAGAGACCATCTCAGCCACTCCTGCAAGAATCTCATGTGTGAAACTTAAATTACTAGTTTGCTCAATAGCACAGCCCAATCATGGTCTGAATGTACTCTTTAGTTCTCCAAAAACTAGGTGGCGCTCTCGCACTTCCGAACTTCAACCCCTATCACTGTTACTGCAGATATACCACTTTCAATATTTTCTGCCATGCAATATTGATTTAAAGTTTATTTAAATGTATAGATTACTAGTTGAGTTCACAGATGGATAGCCACAATCAAGTTGAGTTTTTTGGGTCAAGCAGAATTAAAGGATAGGGAAAGGCAACATTGGAGAAAGAGGCTGAGCGAAAAATGGGGAGAGGGAAGAAACAGGGAGGATGCAGGGGAATAAGAGGTTCAAATGAAGAGGTTCACATTGAATGTACAGCAGAGAATCAGGCCATTCAGCCCAACTGGTCCATGTTGGTGTTAATGTTCCTCATGACCCTCTTCCCATCCTCCTTCATCTTATCCAATTTGCAGATCCTTTTATTCCTTTCTTTCCTATGTGTTTTTTTCACTTCCCCTTAAATGCTATTGAAGTGTTGGGTACTCTGATACACAGACGAACCAACACGGTTGTGTATGGTACAACGCAGTTTTATTCCAATGAACTATTCACATATTAAACTCTGGTATTCAGCACATGGTGAAGCTCTGAGTGGCTGGCAATGAGGTCTGTGCCCAGAGCCCTCTCCTGCTCAAGTCCCCAGGAAGTGTCGTGTTCCCTGCTTTGTACTGTGTATGCTCTTGTCCGTGATTGGCTGTCGTGTTTTGTGTGTTGATTGGTCCGTTGATCTGTCCATCATTATGTGTGTATGTATGTGCTGTGATGTTCATCTGAATATCATGATAGCTATTTGCTTCAAGTATTCCCTGTGGCACAGTACCTACCTCCCTACCTCCGGGCCAGAAGCTCTAGGTTCAAGTCCTATTTCAGAACTTAATGAGCACGGAAGGTGTATTTATAATGTGGACAAACAGGTTGATTATCAGCATGTAAATCCTTCCAAAATGCTTGAGAGCGGAAGAGATTCCTGGTCAGTCCTACTGCAGAGGACAGCAGCAAAATGCTGCAGTACATTGCCAAGGAAAGGGACCAATCCAACTCACGTCCATGGTTACCAAAACCCTCTTAGGGCATGGTACCTGATGGAGGAAGACTCCCTGTAGTAGTGAGTTCCAAATTTTGACCACCATCTGGGCAATAGGTCCTTTTTGGATTTAATGGTGACTATTTATATTTGTGGCCCCTAGCCTTGCCTACCCACCAAATGGAAGAGTTTGCTCCACATGTACCTTATCAAATCCTTTTGTAATCTAGAAAATCTCTATCATGTTTCACAGAAAAAGGGAGGTCCCACTAAGGACAGGGTTTTGGGTGCAATCAAACAAGGAAAACAGCAGAAAAACAAGAAAAGCAGAAGAATGGAGAGAGAGAGACATACAAGCGAAAAGGAGGTAAGCTGAGAAGGAGTGAAAAAAAGAAAGGCAGTGGAGGGAGAGAAGCGAGGCGGACCAACGTGAGGGTAACAGGGTCAGAGAGAAACTTTTTTGCTCAGACTTTACTGTGGTTAGACCACAGGAGATCCACGGTTCTTGTGTTTCATGACGCTCGCCGCCTCTCAGCTTTAGTTCCTGGTTTTACAACATTTGGCTTTCACCATTGTATCGCCTCTGGATGTCAGCGTGAAATGTTCATAGCTTTCTTAAACTGGACAATCTTACACATGTTGTTGGCTACAACATGCCCTAGGATATCCCGAGGTTGTGAAAAGCACAATTCAAATAAATTATTACGATTGGGAATTGTCATGAGAATGTCGCTTTAAGAAATGGTTAGCTGCTCATGTTACTGCAGTGATGTCAGAGTGTGGGTGGAGCTGAGCTCTGGCTCTGCTTTTTAGTTTCACTTGAAAAGCTTGGGTGTGTCTGTGTCTTTTTGGTTCCGTTTTCAGTGTTGGAGCTGAAGACAGACAAAGCAGCTGTACTGCTGTTCTCTCTGCCAGGAAAAGACTCTCTTGATCATTTGGTGAATTCAGAATTATAAATGTTCTGAGTAGTGACTTTAACCTGATGTGCTTCTGTTAAAGGTTATGTCTTTTGTAAGTCTTCTGGATGTTAAAAGGGCAGTATACACATTACTTAGTGTTGTATTCTTTGGGGTTTGTATTTGAATTAATGGTTGTTAAGATGTTCACTGTTTGTTTAAAAAAGGTTAACTTGAGTTCATTGAATCAACATTGTTTTGCTTTAAAAAATACTTTTCCATTTCTGCTGTACCACACCTGTAGAGTGGGCCGTGTGCTCCCCATACCACAATCTAGTAAAAGTTGTGGGTCAGGTGAACTCCATGATACACTTTGGGGTTCTCTAAACCCTGGCCCATAACAGAATGCACTGCCTGGAATGGTGGTTAAACAGGTTCAACACTAACACTCAAAAGACAATTGGATAAATATTAGAAATTAAAACATTTGTAAGGTTTTGGGGTATGAACAGAAGAGTGGGACTTATTGGATAGGTCTTTCATGGAGCCAGCACAGGCACAATGGGCTGAGTGGCCTCCTTCTGTGCTGTACAATTCTATCGTTCCAGTGCCTTCCTTCTTTAAACTATACATCACGCTCGAGGTGGGAAATACAGTGGCGGACTCTGGAGGGAGGTACGTTATGGTAAGCGGGAAATTGGAGGGGATGCCGGTGGTGTTAGTCAACATCTATGCCCTGAACTGGGATGACATGGAATTTATGAGGCGGGTGCTGGGGAAGATTCCGGAACTTGTCTCTCATCGGTTGATTATGGGAAGGGGTTTTAATTCGGTCCTGGATCCGAGACTGGACCGGTCGAGCACGATGTCGGGGAGGGTGTTGGCTGCAGCTAAGGAGCTTTGGGGGTTCATGGAGCACATGGTGGTGGGGGGGGGGGGGGGGGGGGGCTGCTGGATCCATGGAGATTTGGGAGGCCAAGGGCAAACAAATTTTAGTTTTACTCCCATGTGGACAAGGTGTACTCCCGAATGGATTTTTTCTTGGTGGATAAGACGTTGGCGGGGGTGGTGGATGTTGAATATTCGGCAATAGTAGTGTCGGACCATGGCCCTGCACTGGGTGGATTTATGAGTGAGTGAGGGGGGGGTGCGTGGGCCGCACCCGCAATGGAGCTGGATCTGGGACTGTTAGTGGAGGAAGAACTGTGTGAGCGGGTGAGGAGGCCACCCGGGGGTATGTTGAGATTAATGACACGGGGGAGGTTTCGGCAGGTACGGTCTGGGAGGCACTGAAAGCAGTGGTCAGGGGGGAATTTATTTTGATTCGGGCACACAGGGAGAAGGCGGAGCGGGTGGAGACAGAAAGGCTAGTGGAGGAAATCCTGCGGGTCGACAGGAGATATGCAGAGACCCCAGAGGAAGGGCTGTTAAAGGAACACGAGAGGCCGCAAATGGAATTTGGGTTGTTAACCACGGATATGGCGGGAGGGCAGTTGCGAAGGGTGAGAGGTGGGTATATAAGTATGGGGAGAAAGCGAGCTGGATGTTAGCGCACCAGTTGAGGAAGCAGGAGGTGGCGAGAGAAATTGGGAAAGTGAAGGACACAGGAGGGAACACGGTCTTTGACCCGGCAGGGGTGAATGGGATGTTTAGGGAGCTTTATAGCAAATTGTATAAGTTGGAACCCCCAGCCAGGGAGCAGAGGATGAGGAGTTTTCTGGGAGGACTGGAGTTCCTGAAGGTTGCTGAGGAGCTGGTGGAGGGCTTGTGGGCCCCAATTGGGCTTGTAGAAGTGATAGAGGGGTTGGGGGCAATGTAACCGGGTAAGGCCCGGGACCAGATGGGTACACGGTGGAATTTTATAAGGAGTTCCTGGGGGTGTTGGGACCGCTGTTGGTAAGCGCCGCCAATGAAGCAAAGGAGTTGGGAGTGCTCCCCCCGACGTTGTCACAGGCGTCGATCTCCCTCATTTTAAAACGGGACTCAAAAAGATTAAATTTGCCTTGAGGGGGTCGTTGCAGGGGTTTGCTCGGAGGTGGCAGTTATTCATTGACTTCTTTGAGAAAAATTAAGCTGTCAGCAGGGGGGGAGGGAGCTAAATGGGAGGCATGGGAAAGACGAGTAAGGATATGAGGACCAATGGAGGGGTGGTTGGGGTAGGTGGCAGTGTTTGTGCAAGCCATGTTGGCTGGGTTTATGCCCGGGGGGGTTTGTTGGTTATATTATTGTGTTTTGGTTCTTTGTTGAAATTTGATGTTTAAAATTGTTAAAATTATAAATGCCTCAATAAAATATTTTCTAAAAAAAAAAAAATGACTAGATTTTTGCTTTTCTGTTTGTTGGAGGATAAATATTAACTACGATATTGGGAATAACTGCCCTGCTCTTTCAATAGTGTCACAAGATCCTTTACACCCATCTGAAATGGCATTCTATCTGTAAGCCACCACCTCTGGCAGTGCAGTGCTCCCTCAGCACTGCACTGGAATCTCAACCTTCAGGTTATCCTGAGGTTAAGAACAGCACTGTATGAGTGGTACCTTTTTTTTTCTTCCATAAACAACACGATTCTTTTTTCCGTTGAAAAGGAATATTGAGAACATAATCCACTTCCGTACTGTGTAATAAATGTGGGGAGGCAGTGGCCTAGTGGTATTGTCACTTGGACTTGTGGAGAGCTGGGGCAATAATAATAATAATAATAATTTTTATTGTCACAAGGAGGCTTACATTAACACTGCAGTGAAGTTATTGTGAAAAGCCCCGAGACGCCATATTCCGGTGCCTGTTCGGGTACACAGAAGGAGAAGTCAGAATGTCCAAATTGCCTAACAGCACGTCTTTCGGGACTTGTGGGAGGAAACCGGAGCACCCGGAGGAAATCCACGCAAACACGGGGAGAAAGTGCAGACTCCGCAGAGACATTGACTCAAGCCGGGAATCGAAACTAGGACCCTGGAGCTGTGAAGCATCAGTGCTAACCACTGTGCTACCGTGCTGCCCAATGATCTGGGGACTGAATCCCACCACAACAGATGGTGATATCTAAATCCAATATAATCTGGAACCATTGTCGATTGTCGTAAAAACCCATTTGGTTCCCGAATGCCCTTCAGGGAAGGAAATCTGCCATCCTGAGCCGGCCTGGCCTACATGTGATTCCAGATCCACAGCAAGGCAGTTGACGCTTAAGTCACCTTTGAAATAGCCAAGGCAGTACAAGGGCAGTTAGGGGTGGGCAATAAATGCTGACCTGCTAGCCCAGCCAGCAACACCCACATCCCATGATTGACTGAACAAAAATTGGATAAAAGCAAATGACTGCGGATGCTGGAAATCTGAAATAAAACAGGGAACTGCTGGGAAACCTCAGCAGATCCGGCAGCGTCTGTGGAGAGACAAGCAAGAGTTAACTTTTCGAGATCCTCAGCACCGTGTCCTCACTCACGCAGTGAGTTTCAATTTATCACTGGTGGCCCGACACATTCAGCCAGGCTCGCGCTGGGTAAACTTTTCCAGCGGGCAGCTGAAGTTAGGCAAAAGTGTGAGTGGCAGAACAAAGCGGTAATCGTAACAGTTGGAAATAATAGCAATTGCTAACAGTTGGAAGAACAAAATGAGTGGCATAAATTCCTAATGAGTGACGTTAAAATAAACGAGGCCGGAGTTGAGAAGGAATTAAATCAGGAGAGAGAAATAAGAAATGAGTGAGCCAAATTTTAGAACTCTTCACAGGAGCATTAATAAACAAGACTTAAGACAGAGCCATATAATGGGATCAAATGTTTGGGTGGCACGGTGGCTCAGGGCCTAGCACTGCTGCCTCACGGCGTCAGGGACCCAGGTTCAATTACAGCCTTGGGTGACTGTCTGTGTGGAATTTGCACGTTCTCCCCGTGTCTGCATGGGAAACTGTGCCTGCGTGGCCTTATGGAGTTCGGATTTCCTGCCTATTTCATTAACCCCCTTATGGCTATCGTCAAAAATGGAATCTCCTGGGACAGCACGGTTGCACAGTGGTTAGCATTGCTGCCTCATGGCGCTGAGTCCCAGGTTTGATCCAGGCTCTGGATCACTGTCCGTGTGGAGTTTGCACATTCTCCCCATGTTTGCGTGGGTTTCGGCTCCACAATCCAAAGATGTGCAGGGTAGATGGATTGGCCACGCTAAATTGTCCCTTAATTGGAAAAAAATGAATGGGGTACGCTAAATTTTTTTTAAAAATGGGATCTGTTGACAATGAGGACGTTCCTTTGCCTGCCATTTTTAAGTCGGCTTGTGTGGTAGTCAGCACTGATGCATTATACTGTATATATATGGGTTTTATGGTAAGGCCCCTGTTCTACAGGTACGGGGGTAGATCCCTGCCTGCCGGCTCTGCACAGTAGGTGGAGTATAAATATGTGTGCTCTCCGTACAGCAGCCATTTCGGACTACGTGCGGCCCGTGGGCGCTGCCATCTTGCTCTACTCACAACACGTGCGGCCCTTGGGCGCCGCCATTTTACCTCCCAGGACACGTGCGGCCCGTGGGCGCCGCCATTTTACCCGCCTCAGGACCCCTGCCCGTCGGGCATCTCATCAGGCCGCTCATCGCCTGCAACCGCCGCCGACCAGCCGCGTCTCACCTCGGTCACGATTGACCAGTCTCAACCACACAACCTCGCGACCGCTTCGACAAAGGTGAAGGTCGACGGGCACGAGATCTCTTGCCTCCTGGACTCCGGGTGCACTGAGAGCTTCACCCCCCCCGATACGGTAAGGTGCTGCTCCCTTGCGGTACACCCCGCTAACCAGAGAATCTCCCTGGCCTCCTGATCCCACTCCGTGGCGAGCCGGGGGTACTGCATCGCCACCCTCACCGTCCAGGGCGTGGAGTTCAGCGACTTCCGCCTCTACCTCCTCCCCAACCTCTGCGCTGCCTTGCTACTCGGCCTGGACTTCCAGTGCAACCTCCAGAGCCTAACCCTGAAATTTGGTGGGCCCTTACCATCCCTTACCGTTTGCGGCCTCGTGACCCTTAAGGTCGACCCGCCTTCCCTTTTTGCAAACCTAACCCCGGATTGCAAACCCGTCGCCACCAGGAGCAGAAGGTACAGCACCCAGGACAGGACCTTCATCAGGTCTGAGGTCCAGCGGCTGCTGCAGGAAGGTATCATCGAGGCCCGCAACAGCCCCTGGAGAGCCCAAGTGGTAGTGGTGAAAACTGGGGAGAAAAACAGGATGGTCGTTGACTACACTCAGACCATCAACCGGTACACGCAGCTCGACGCGTGCCCCCTCCCACACATATTTGATATGGTCAATCAGATTGCACAATACCGGGACTTCTCGATAGTGGACCTGAAATCTGCCTACCACCAGCTTCCCATTCGCAAGGCAGACCGCCCATACACTGCTTTCGAAGCAGACGGCCGCCTTTACCACTTTCTTAGGGTTCCCTTCGGTGTCACCAACGGGGTCTCGGTCTTCCAACGGGAGATGGACCGAATGGTTGACCGGTACAGACTGCGGGCCACCGTCCCGTACCTGGACAACGTCACCATCTGTGGCCACGACCAGCAGGACCAGGACGCTAACCTTTCCAAATTTCACCACACTGCCACTCTCCTCAACCTCACGTATAACAAGGAGAAGTGCGTGTTCAGCACGAACCGATTAGCCATCCTCGGCAATGTGGTCCAGAACGTAGTTCTGGGGCCCGACCCCGATCGCATGCGCCCCCTCATGGAACTCCCCCTCTCCCACTGCCCCAAGGCCCTCAAACGATGCCTGGGGTTCTTTTCGTATTACTCCCAGTGGGTCCCAAACTATGCAGACAAGGCCCGCCCACTCATTCAATCCACCGTTTTCCCACTGACGGCTGAAGCTCACCAGGCCTTCAACCATATCAAGGTCGACATCGCCAAGGCCGCGATGCATGTGGTCGATGAGACGCTCCCCTTCCAAGTCGAGAGCGATGCATCAGACGTCGCTCTGGCCGCCACCCTCAATCAGGCAGGCAGGCCCGTGGCATTCTTTTCCCGGACCCTCCATGTCTCCGAAATTCGGCACTCCTCTGCCGAAAAGGAGGCCCAAGCCATCGTTGAAGCTGTGCGGCAATGGAGGCATTACCTGGCCGGCAGGAGATTCACTCTCCTCACTGACCAACAGTTAGTTGCCTTCATGTTTAATAACACACAGCGGGGCAAGATCAAAAACGATAAAATCTTGAGGTGGAGGATCGAGCTCTCCACCTACAACTACGAGATTTTGCATCGCCCCGGTAAGCTCAACGAACCCCCCGATGCCCTATCCCAAGGCACATGTGCCAGCGCACAAGTGGACCGACTCCGGACCCTGCACGACAATCTCTGGCACCCAGGAGTCACCCGTTTTTACCACTTCATTAAGGCCCGCAATCTGCCCTACTCCATCGAGGAAGTCAGGGCTATCACCAGAGATTGCCAGGTCTGCGCGGAGTGTAAACAGCACTTCTACCGGAAAGACCGTGCGCGCCTGGTGAAGGTCTCCCGCCCCTTTGAACGCCTCAGCGTGGACTTCAAAGGGCCCCTCCCCTCCACCGACCACAACATGTACTTCCTCAGTGTGGTAGACGAATATTCCCGATTCCTCTTTGCCGTCCCATGCTCCGATATGACACCTGCCACCGTCATCAAAGCTCTCAACACCACCTTCACTCTCTTCGGTTTCCTCGCCTATGTCCACAGCGACCGGGGATCCTCATTTATGAGCGATGAGCTGCACCAGTACCTGCTCAACAGGGGCATTGCCTCGAGCAGGACGACCAGCTACAACTCCAGGGGAAACGGGCAGGTGGAGAGGGAGAATGGGACGGTCTGGAGGGCTGTCCAGCTGGCCCTACGGTCCAGAAGTCTCCTGGCCTCCCGCTGGCAGGAGGTCTTCCCCGACGCACTTCACTCCATTAGGTCGCTCCTGTGCACCGAGACTAACAAAAGCCCCCATGAACATCTCTTTGCAATCCCCAGGAAGTTCACCTCCGGGGATTCACTCCCAACATGGCTGGCAGCTCCAGGACCCGTTTTCCTCCGTAGAAACATGCGACTCCACAAGGCGGACCCGTTGGTTGAGAGGGTACAGCCACTCCACACCAACCTGCGCAGCAGGCTTACGTAGCGTACCCCGATGGCCGCCAAGACACAGTCTCCCTCAGGGACCTGGTACCAGCTGTGTCCCCCCCCCCCTGCCCCGGCACCACCCTCCCCTCCTCCAGCACACCCCACTGCAGCCCCCGCTCCAGGACAATCCGTCCTCCCCTTGCTCCCACCCGGGGATGAAGAGGATTTCTACATGCTCCCGGAGTCACCGAAGACCAAGCCGACACCTGAGTCGCCACCAGCACTGCGGCGCTCTCGACGACAGATCAAGGCACCAGACCGCCTAAATTTGTAATATTCGCTGTGATTTTTAAAAGCAACTTGTCTGTATATAGTTCTCCCCACCCCCGCTGGACTCATTTTTAACAGGGGGTGAATGTGGTAGTCACCACTGATGTATTATACTCTATATTGTGGGTTTTACGGTAAGGCCCCTGTACCTCAGATACGGGGGTAGATCACTGCCTGCTGGCTCCGCCCAGTAGACAGAGTATAAATATGTGTGCTCTCCGTACAGCAGCCATTTCATCAGCTGCTGTAGGAGGCCACACATCTCTGTGTAATAAAGCCTCGATTACGTTCTACTCTCATCTTGTCGTGATTGATAGTGCATCAGCCTGACCCTGTGAAAATCTCGTCCCAGGTACCAAAAAAAGGGCTCGAGTACCCAGCAGTAACTCACCCTCACCTCAATGAGCAACATTTAAATGAAAAGAACTTGGCTGGAATTCCGTCATCTGAGACTAAGTCCCGCAGAGTGGGCGTGAGGGGAACAGGAAGTTGTTCTCACTGCAAAAGCCGATGAAAACCATGCCATCTCCCCCGGTCCCGACCTCATTAAGTATATATCAGCGCATTTTGAGCTGTCTTCTGTGGCGGCGTGAATTTGATGGCACACACTCGGGGCACCATATTTAAAAGGCACCTTGGCCTACTGTCAGCACTTACCCATTGAGAAGAGATTTGGGAAAGGGAGGTGATGGTCTAGCGTCCAGATTCAGTGATGTCTCCCCACTCGACCTCCTCGACAATGACGATGCCAGGAGTGATATTCTGTACCCAGTTGGTGGTAGGAGGAGGCCCAGCTGAGAAACAAACTTGGCATGGGCGCAACTGATCAATGCCATAAGTGCCCAGGAGGTCGGCAGCACAGTGCCTCAAGAGGGTGAACAACCTTGTTCATTCCACCACGGTAAATCTCATCGGTGGTCACTTAATCCACAAAGACTCCAAAATGTCAGGGTCCAAGGACCAGTAGCAATGGCATGTCCTGTCTCACAGCCCAGCTTCAGTGCATCAAAGCTGCAGTGGAGTGACCGCTACACCTCCTTCACCCTTCAGCAGACATGGGACACAGCATGGAGCGAGGGTGGGTGAGTGATGGGTGGAGGGAGTCATAGAATCACTACAGTGCAGAAGGAGGCCATTCGGCCCATCGGGTTTGCACTGACCCTCTCAAAAGTGCACCCTACCTAGGCCCATGCCCCCATCCTAACCCTATCGCCCCACCTAACATTTGTAGCTAAAGGGGGGAATGGGGAATGATCCAATTGCAATGTTCCAACCAATGTGGCAGTATTCATATGGCTAGTCAGGTTTCTGGTAAATGATAACCTCCAGGATGTTGATGGTGGAGTAATCAGCAGAGTAAACAACACCTCCTCCACAATAGTCCTCAATACCAGGGCCCCGCAATGTTGGTACTTAGCCGACTTCCGGTGTTGGTGATGAGCGTGTGAGCCACGCATTCGGTGCCTCTCACTCTGGTGGGATTTGAGGACCTGGTTCCCCGGTTTTTCGGGACTGCTGAACGCTGGAAAGACGGCCTTGGGGCTGCTGAGGAACGGGCAGAGCTGCATGGAACCGCAAAAGAGCAGAAAGCAGCGAAAACGGGAAAGGAAAGGACAAAGGCAAGGTGCAGGGGAAGCTGACACGGGTGCAAAGATGGCGGACCAACGGACCTCGGACCCGGCGATCCAGCAGGCGCTGGATAACATGGTGCAGGTGATAAAAAGCAGTTTTGAAGAGTTGAAGCGGGATAACTTGGACCCACTTCAGAAGGCAGTGGATCAATTGAACCAGAGATTGGATGCCCAGGACAGAGCTGGGGGAGGCGGTGGAGGAGCAGGCCGGCGCGCAGACGATTGCTGCGCTAGACAGAGGAGACTGCTGGACAGAGTAGAGGAGCTGGAAAATAGAGCCCGCAGACAAAATCTGAGGATCATCGGCCTCCCGGAGGGGGCGGAGGGAGCTGATGCCACAGCGTTTGTGGCTGACCTGTTGATGCAGCTGATGGGGGCTGACGCCTTTCCGCGACCACCGGAGCTCGAGGGGGCACACAGAGTACAGGCGAGACAGGTGCGTCCGGGGTGTCCCCCCCCGTCCGATGGTGATCAGGTTCCACAGGTTCACAGAGAAGGAGCGGGTGTTGCAGTGGGCAAAGAGCGCTAAGAGCAGCATGTGGAATAACAGCGTTCTTCGCATTTACCAGGACCTAAGCCAGGAGGAGGCCAGGCGTCGAGCAGCCTTTAAACAAGTTAAGGAGGTTTTATTTAAAAAGCACGGGAAGTTTGTTCTGCTCTTCCCGGCTCGTCTTTGGTTCACGCATCAGGGCCAACACCACTACTTCTCCGAGCCCAAAGAAGCGATGGACTTCGCGAGGGATCAGGGGCTAGTCCCGAAGAAAGGACCCGCGGATGCAAGCTAGAGTCCAGGAGTTATGGTTTGGGGGGAATGCCTACTGTGCCTGGATTGATGGTTGACTGTTTACTGCTTTAAAGGTGCCTTGTGTTGTATTTTTGGCAGCTTTTGCCTACGGGGGTGTGTGGGGGGGAGGGGATCCCCCTCTCGTATGCTCTTTTTTGCTTTTTTTGGGACCTTTGGTCGTGTTCTTTGGGTTTGTTGGAGCCGTCATTGTAACATAAAGGTGGCCGGTAAGCAATGGGGATTAAAGATGTTCGTTGGGGTTTTTATGTTTATGGTTTTTTTGTTTGTTTCGGGTGGGTGATCTACAGGTACTGTGTTAATGCGTTGTTATTTTATTAATGCTCAGAAAGGGACGTGGGTTAACACTTATCTGTGTACACAGCTGGAACTGTATTGCACCTGGAGCAGCCTCGCGTTGCCGTTTGATGTGTCCATCTTGTTGGATCTTTCCCATTTTAGTGAGACTACTCCAGTGGGTCCGAGTGGGGGATGGTGTGTTGATGAGTGGGGAGATGAGGTCGGGGAAACAATGGGAGTGAGACAAGGGGGCGCCGGAGGGGTGAGTCATCGGGCTAGCAGATTGGCGAGTCAAGGGAGTCAGGTGGGGGGTGTGAATACAGCCAGTAGATGGCAGGGGTGGGGTTACCGGGAGATGTTGCTAGGGGAGGAAGGGGGAGAGGGGGGAAGTTATTCTGCTGACGTGGGAGGGGTCTGAAGTTGGTAATGGAGAGGAGGTCGGGGGTGGAGACTGCCAAGAGGCGAACCAAGAGAGGCGTGGCACATGGGCCGGGGGCAGGCCCAAGCAAGGTTATGACTGACTGGCGTGGGGTGGGGGGGGGGGGGGGTTGCGGTGTGCCCCCCAACCAGGCTGATCACCTGGAATGTCAGAGGACTCAACGGGCCAGTCAAAAGGGCACGTGTGTTCGTGCACTTGCGGGCTCTAAAGGCGGACGTAATTATGCTGCAGGAGACACATTTGAAAGTGTCTGACCAGATTAGGCTAAGGAAGGGCTGGATCAGCCAGGTCTTCTACTCGGGCTTGGACTCTAAGTCCAGGGGGGTAGCAATTATGATCAATAAGCGGGTTCAATTTGAGGCGGAGGGCGTAATCGCTGACGGCGGGGGCAGATTCCTTATGGTAAGGGGCAAGCTGGAAGGGGGGAGAGTGGTGCTGGTGAACATATATGCTCCGAACTGGGACAAAGCTGACTTTATTAAAAGAGTGCTGTGGAAAATCCCAGACCTGGACTCACGCAAGTTGATGATTGAATCAACCCACTGTCTGTACTCACTGACTGTCTCCACTGGAAAGAGGCAGATCATGTGCGTGGTGACCTTTATATATGGGTTGGTGTAATGCCCCCCTGTGCTCGTGTCACCTCCTTATGTATCGTGAATGTCCATTGGTCGCGTCCTATCTAACTGATCTATTGGTTGAGTGTGTGTGATGTTTCTGGTGCTCCCTCTAGTGTCTAGCTAGCCTACATGTATTTACATTGATACACATCACCACAACCCCCTTTTTTTATATTATTGCTAACTTTTGGTTGGTTCTATTGGCTCTGTTTTATAACCTTTGCTCTAGAGTCGCCAGGTATCTTTATGATACCGCCACGAGGTTCAAGTTCAAGTAATGATCAATCACTCAACACACCAATTAGTAAGATTCAAATCAAAACACATTTATTATGCACAGTAAATCGCTACTCATGCATAAACTCTACATTCTAGGCTATTTCTATCACTAACAGGCCTATACTTAGCTTCGGACTGGCCCACCAGGTCAGGGGAACAAATGGCCTTTCGTTCAGGTCCTGAGTCTGTGGGATTCAAAAGCTGGTATGGACTGGTAGCTAGGAGCGCCTATCTCGTAGCGAGCGTTGGCTTGAGACTTACTTTCTTGGAGGCCGCCGGACAGGTCACTGTCAAGGGTTGGTTCAAGTTGCTGAGTGACCCTGCCAAAGAAGGACGATTTGAACTTGGGGGCTTTGCTTTATAGTCCCCAGGGGCTTCCTGCCCTTCGGGGCGGACCCCGTACCTGGTTCCAAGTGATTGGACTTTGTTCCAATCACTTTGTTCGATTTCTCCAATGCTGGAGCGGTTCCCTGATTGTTGGGCGGTCTTTAAGTGTCCATTAACCTCTTTTGTGTTGGCTCCTGCTGGTGCCGAGGAGTCTGGCTTGGCCTTGTTTACTTCAAAATGTTTCGATTGTTCCCGGTGATCGCTCATTACTATGTAGATGGCTGCTTGTATCGATGCTGTCTGGGTTTCTGTAGAGTCTAATACACAGTAAACTTGCACCTGCTAGTTTTTGCCTGTGTTGGTTGAATTTCCCTTCAGCTTTTGCGGTTCTCCATTTTAAATCGGGAAGTGGACAACTCAGGTGGCTACAATATGTTACATATTTTCTGCACACTGAGAAAATTGAACAAAAAACAGGTAGACAGGGTAAGGTATATACAAGTCATGGGAACAGTGATTAAACAATAAGCCCAAATCATTCGTGTGAGTCCATAAACCATCAATCATCATGGTCAAATGTCTCTCTTGGTTATGAACACCATCAACGTCCCTGTGCCACAGGAACCAAGAAGTGGTCAAATCACTTTGCTGTCTGATTTGGAGTCCCTTTCTTTTTCCGATGTTTGTGATGGTGCTGTCGGATGGCATCTTGTAGCTGATAAGGTGTTGACGTTGAAGAGGTACCATTAACAGTATCATTCGAGGTCATGGATGTGCCATATGTTGAAGTTGGATACGACTGTACATATTGGTTCTGACCACATGCTGTGCAGGAAGGGAGATCCTGCTGAGAACCGTTGAAGCTTGTCGAATCGGAAACAGAATTGCTGCTCGCATAAATACCTGGTGATGGTGTGAAACTAGAACCTTGCATCTGATAGGAATATGCCGTCTGGCCAGGCTGGGGTGCAGCAAATCCTGGGCTGTAACTAAGGAATCCAGTCTGTAGTGCAGATTGCGCTTGCGGTAGTCCTCCTCCGGTCTTGACTCCATTTGTGGGCAATCCGTAGTGCTGGCCTGTTTGACAATATGCTGCATAGACTGCTGGCTGCTGCATGCCTGAATACTGGGTTTGTCTCGCATGAGCTGTCATTGGCTGCACTGCTGGTGTGGAAAAAATGTGTGGATATAGCTGAGGTGAATATTGTATAGTCCTCTTGGATTGTAGCCGCTGCTTGTTGTTACTGACCCAGTGTACTTGTTAAGTGATCCATCTCCTGTCATTGTGGCATCTGCTGTCACCCTGAGCGTGCCATCACTGAGGTTGTGGCACTCCCTGTCTGGAGTAAAGTCCGGCTTATGTGAATCAGAGTCGGCGTTTGGTTGTTCCCCATCTGGAGTATTGTCTGTTTTAACTGAGTCAGTGTTGGTTTGCTGATGCTCCCCGTCCGGAGTCTTAGCAGGTTCACTGGAGTCAGCTGAGATTTCTTGAAGCTGCATGTCTGGAGTCGGAACATGCAGGAATGCATTGACTTGTGGAGAGGTTCGAGCGAATGAGGGTGGAAGTATCATGGTGTCACCAGAGTCACCAGTGGTCTCTCAGTGATCGTCGAGTGCCTCTGTACACACTAGCTGAGGTCTGTCACTTTGCATATCTTGCATGGGAAGTGGGATGCTGTTGTCACTCGTCTCACATACCGTGGGTAGAGCCTCAGTAGCTGCTTGTTGTTCACTTGGGTTGGGTAAATTGTTAGAGTCTTCATCTGGTGGTGCAAACAATGTGGGTGGACTGTCATTGTCTTGCTGTTGTCCTTCATTTGGGCTTGGACTGTCATCGTCGCTTTGTTCTTCACTGTAGCATGATAGACCGTCATGGTCGTCCTGCTGTGCACTGGAGCGTGGTAGACTGTCATAGTCTTCTTGCTGTTTATTGGTCAGAGGAGGTTGCTGGACCCTCATGGTCTTGTTCCTGCAAGGACTGCGCATCGGAGTCTTGCGTTGCTTCTATTGTGGAGGCTGTCCATGAGCTCGCTAAGGAGGCTTGTGACACTGGAGTCACAGCTTGTGTTTCTTCTTTCGTAGAGTCAGGAACCCTGAGCAGTGCGTGGACCACGCTCTGTGTGGCAACAGGCCTCTCTCTGTGGGCTTGTACCATTCTCTGTCTCGTGGCCTCAGGCTGCAGCATCATCCTGCACTCACAAGTTGGGATGTCATATCTGCTGGGCTGAAGATCCTCAAATCCGAAGAACCAATCCGCGTCTGCGTCGGATTCAATACGGGGGTCGCCAATGTGCAACACGTCTAGTTGCGGTTCAGATTTGGTACTGGGGTAGCCACCCAAGGTGAAAGGTTCATCCGAGTCGTAGTCTTCTAGGACCATATCATCACTGTTTGCGTCGGAGCTGGCTTTGGGCTCGCGAGGTCCAGATAAAATGTAAAGGTCGGTATCGAAGTATTCAAGGTCGGAATCATCGGTTTGGGCGTAGGTAACTGCTTGTTGCAGGGCTCTTCGGAGGTTAATTTCATTTCCTGGTTCAATTTGAGGCATTGTGCTGTCATTCCGGGTGAAGGAAGGTTGTTTTATGGCTTTAAAAGATTTTTTCTTGGATTTGGGATGTTTACTCTTTAAATGGGCGTGGTCCGGGGCCTCTGACGTCATGATGCATGTGATGTAGCGTGTAGGAAGTGATTGCGCATGCGCAGATCACTCTTTCTTTGGGCCTTGTTCTCATTTGCACATGCGCGGCTTCGCGCAACTGCACAAGTCCAGTACCTTTAGAAAGATGGCTGCCGATCAAAACTGTTCTCAGCTCCGGGATATCGGCCTCGTGGTGAGTACTGGCGCTTCTCTTACCTTTTCTTGCTGGTTGGAGTGTGTTTTCCTCACAGTATTTGCCGAATTTGTCCAGGACTGCCTGGAAGTCGCTCCTGTTTTGCCCCTTGGAGAACTTGAATTTTTAAAAGATTTCTTCTGCTCTGGCACCAGCTATGGTGAGGAGATGCTCTGTTTTTTCAGGATTGGCCACTTCTTCTAGTTCGGCTGCCACCAGGAAGATTTCAAACTTTTGGCGTAATGCCCGCCAGTTTTCGCGGAGATCGCCGTGGCACTGGAGCCGCTGCGGAACCCGAATCTCGAACATCTTGCCTGGGTATCGTTGCTGGTTGTCACTGTACGCTGAGGTATGGCTATCTGGATTGAAACAGTTCAGTCCTGGTACCATGATTTGTTATGTTGTAGGTGTAACATAAGCGGCTTCCTTGTGGTGCACTTGACAAAGGAAGGTTCAGACGTGGAGATAACTTCAACACGTTTATAAAACTATTTACACTTCTATTACTTGGGTTCGACACTACTGCTAACCCTTCTATAGCTACCCAGACTGACTAACAAGTTGCTGCAATCCACGTGGTGGGTGTAATATTGAATCAACCCTCTGACTGTACTCACTGACTGTCTCCACTGGAAAGAGGCAGATCATGTGTGTGGTGTCCTTTATATATGGGTTGGTGTAATGCTCTCCTGTGGTCGTGTCACCTCCTTGTGTATCGTGAATGTCCATTGGTCGTGTCCTATCTAACTGATCTATTGGTTGAGTGTGTGTGTGTGATGTTTCTGGTGCTCCCTCTAGTGTCTAGCTAGCCTACATGTATTTACATTGATGCACATCACCACAGTTCCTCAATGGACTAACCTTCCCAAAAGTGGGCAGGGGGCTAATGGACGGGCTGGGGACCCCGATTAGAGGGGAGGAGGTACTGGGGGGCCTAAAGGCCATGCAGTCGGGGAAAGCCCCGGGACCAGATGGATACCCAACAGAGTTTTACAAAATGTTCTCGGAGATAGTGGGGCCGGTGCTGACCAGGGCTTTGAATGAGGCGAGGGACAGAGGGACCCAGCCTCCAACGATGTCGTAAGCCACCATCTCGCTGATATTAAAGCGGGACAAGGACCCGGAAGCCTGCGGGTCATATAGGCCAATCTCCCTGATTAATGTGGACGCCAAGCTCCTGGTCAAGGTCCTGGCGATTAGAATTGAGGACTGTGTACCGGAGGTGATTGGGGACGGCCAAATAGAGTTTGTTAAAGGCAGGCAGCTAACAGCCAACTTGTGAAGATGGCTTAATGTGATTATGATGCCCCCGACGGGCAAGGAGGTGGAGGTAGTGGTGGCAATGGATGCTGAGAAGGCCTTTGACCGGGTGAAGTGGAACTATTTGTGGGAGGTACTCGGAAGGTTTGGGTTCGGGGAGGGACTGGTTAATTGGGTCAGACTATTGTACCAGGCCCCAAAAGCTAGCGTAAGGACGAACAGGATAACGTCAGACTATTTCAGACTACATTGTGTGACCAGACAGGGATGTCCACTCTCCCCGATGCTGTTCGCGCTGGCCATAGAACCGTTGGCGATTGCGCTGAGAGCTGCAAAGGGCTGGAAGGGAATGACGAGGGGGGGTGGAGCACAGGGTCTCTCTCTATGCGGATGACCTGCTCCTGTGTGTGTCGGACCCACTGGCCAGGATGGAAAACATACTGGAAACATTGAGGAAGTTCGGCCGGTTTTCAGGGTACAAATTAAATATGGCCAACAGCGAGATGTTTGTGGTGCAGGCAAGAGGCCAGGAGAATAGACTGAAGGAGCTGCCATTTAGGCTGGTGGAGGAAAGTTTCCGGTACTTGGGGATACAGGTGGCACAAGACTGGGGCAGGTTACATAAGTTAAATTTGACTAGAGTGGTGGAACAAATGAAGAGGGAGTTTCGGAGATGGGATGCACTCACGCTAACACTTGCGGGGAGGGTGCAGACGGTAAAGATGACAATCCTCTCTAGATTCCTGTTCATCTTTCAGTATCTCCCGATCTTTATCCCACAGTTCTTCTTCAAAAGGACCGGCAAAATCATTATGAGCTTTGTCTGGGCGGGAAAATCCCCGCGGGTGAGGAAGGCGATGCTTGAAAGGAACCGTAGCGAGGGGGGACTGGCATTGCCGAATCTGATCAACTATTACTGGGTGGCTCACATAGCCATGATAAGAAAATGGATGGTGGATACGGGGTCTATCTGGGAGCGGGTGGAGGCGGCTTCGTGCAGGGGCACCAGTTTGGCAGCCCTGGTCACGGCTCCCCTACCGCTTTTGCCGGCCAGGTACTCCACCAGCCCGGTAGTGGGGGCGGCCCTGCGGATATGGGGCCAGTGGAGGAATCATGTAGGGGAGGTGGGTGCGTCGGTCTGGGCTCCAATATGTGATAACCATCGATTTGCCCCCGGGAACATGGATGGAGGGTTTCGAACATGGAGGCGGGCGGGGGTGGGAAGGGTGGGCAATATGTTCCTGGAAGGGAGCTTTGCGAGTCTGATGGATTTGGAGGAGAAAGCTGGGCTGGAAAGGGAAATGGCTTTAGGTACTTACAGGTGCGGGACTTTATACGCAGACAGGTCCCATCCTTCCCACGCCTCCCGCCAATAGGGATCCAGGACAGAATAGTCACCAGAGGAGAAGGAGGAAAGGGTCGAGTCTCGGATATTTACAAGGTGCTCATGAAGGGGGAAGAGTCCCAGACGGAGGAACTGAAACTCAAATGGGAGAAGGAACTCGGCGGGGAGATGGAGGACGGGGTATGGGTGGAAGCCTGATTCAGTTTAAGGTCGTTCACCGGGCCCACATGGCGGTGGCTCGGATGAGCACATTCTTTGGGGTAGAGGACAAGTGTGCTAGAGGCGCGGGAGGACCAGTGAACCATGTTCACATGTTTTGGGCATGCCCTAAGCTTAGAGGGTACTGGGAGGGATTTGCAGGGGTCATGTCCCGGGTGCTGAAAACAAGGGTGGTGATGAGTCCAGAGGCGGTAATTTTCGGGATTTCAGAAGACCAGGGAATCCAGGAGGAGAAAGAGGCCGATGTTCTGGCCTTTGCTTCCCTGATAGCCCGGTGACGAATACTGCTAGCATGGAGGGACTCAAAACCCCCGAAAACTGAACTATGGCTTTTGGACATGTCGAGTTTTCTGGGTATGGAAAAAATCAAGTTCGCTTTGAGGGGATCTGTATTGGGGTTCGCCCGATGGTGGCAACCATTCATCGACTTCTTCGCGGGAGAGTGAACGTCAGCAGGGGGGGGTGGAGATTAGAGTAGAGTAGGAGGGATAAATAGGTGGGTAGCGTTTATGGGAGAGGAGCGGGTATGTTTTGGTTTGGTTGAAGTGTTGGTTTTCAGTTGATGTTTGCATATTTCTGTAATCTGTAACTGTTTACAATGCCAAAAAATACCTCAATAAAATTGTTTGTTAAAAAAAAAGGCTGGTACTTAGCCCCCTACTATACTCCCTCTACACACACGACTGGCAAAATGTGGTTCTAACTCCATCTACAAGTTTGCTGATGACACGACCACAGTGGGCCGGATCTCAAATAACGCCAAGTCAGAACTCAAGAGGGAGATAGAGAACCTCGTGGAGTGGTGCAGGGACAACAATCTATCCCTGAATGCCAGCAAAACTAAAGAGCTGGTCATTGACTTCAGGAAGCAAAGTACTGTACACACCCCTATCAGCATCAACGGGGCCGAGGTGGAGATGGTTAACAGCTTCAAATTCCTCGGGGCGCACATCACCAAAAATCTGCCCTGGTCCACCCACATCGACGCCACCACCAAGAAAGCACAACAGCGTCTATACTTCCCCAGGAATCTAAGGAAATTCGGCATGTCCACGTTAACCCTTACCAACTTCTACAGATGCACCATAGAAAGCGTCCTATCTGGCTGCATCACAGCCTGGAATGGCAACTGCTTGGCCCTAGACCGCAAGAAACTTCAGAGAGTCGTGAACACTGCCCAGTCCATCACACGAACCTGCCTCCCATCCATTGACTCCATCTACACCTCCCGTTGCCTGGGGAAAACGGGCAGCATAATCAAAGATCCCTCCCACCCGGCTTACTCACTCTTCCAACTTCTTCCATCGGGCAGGAGATACAAAAGTCTGAGAACACGCACAAACAGATTTAAAAACAGCTTCTTCCCCGCTGTTACCAGAGTCCTAAATGACGCTCTCATGGACTGACCTGATTAATACTACGTCCCTGCATGCTTCACCCAATTTCATAGATGTTACAGTGCAGAAGGAGGCCATCTGGCCCATGGAGTCTGCACCGGCTCTTGGAAAGAGCACCCTATCCAAGCCCACACCTCCATCCTATCCCCAGAACCCAGTAACCCCACCCAACACTCAGGGCAATTTTGGACACTCAGGGCAATTTTAGTATGGCCAATTCACCTAACCTGCACATCTTTGGACTGTGGGAGGAAACCGGAGGAAACCCACGCACACACGGCGAGAACGTGCAGACTCCGCACAGACAGTGACCCAAGCCGGGAATCGAACCTGAGATCCTGGAGCTGTGAAGTAATTGCGCTAACCACTATGCTCCCGTGCTGCCGGTGTCTATGTATTTACATTGTGTACCTTGTGTTGCCCTATTATGTATTTTCTTTTTCTTTTGTTTTCTCTTCATGTACTTAATGATCTGTTTGAGCTGCTCGCAGAAAAATACTTTTCCCTGCACCTTGGTACACGTGATAATGAACAAATCCAAATCCGGAAATGCAATTGGCTATCAAAAGGAGATGATTAGATTCTCTCCTTGGTGATGGTCATTGCCTGGTACTTGTGGGGTGCAAATGTCACTTGCCACTTATCAGCCCAAACCTGAATGTAGTTCAGTCCTTGCTGCACCCGAATAAGGCTAGACTGTTCAGGCGAGATGCTGGGAAGCTGCACTCAAAGGGTGGTAGAGGTTTGAAACTTTCTCCCATAAAAAACAGTTGACGTTAGAACTGTTGTTAATTTTAAATTTGAGTGTCCCGGGGGTGATTCACGAAGACCAAACGGGATTCGGAAACGGCAGGCAGTTAAATACCAATGTGCGGCGGCTCTTAAACGTGATAATGATGACATCGGAGGAGGGAGAGGCGGAGATAGTGGCAGCTATGGACGCGGAAAAAGCCTTTGACCGAGTAGAGTGGGAGTACCTCTGGGAGGTATTGCGCAGGTTTGGGTTCGGGGGAGGGTTTATTAGATGGGTTAAGCTCCTTTACAGCGCCCCGGTGGCGAGCGTAGTGACAAACCGGCGGAGGTCGGAGTACTTTCGGCTGTACTTTCTGACAGGGTGCCCCCTGTCCCCCCTCTTGTTTGCATTGGCGATCGAACCCTTGGCCATATCACTTAGGGAGTCTCAGAAATGGAGGGGGATAGTCCGCGGGGGAGAGGAGCATCGGGTATCGCTATATGCGGATGACCTGCTGCTATACGTGGCAGACCCAATGGAGGGGATGGTGGAGGTCATGCAGACTCTGAAGAAGTTTGGAGAGTTCTCGGGCTACAAGCTTAATGTAGAGAAGAGTGAGCTTTTTGTATTACAGGCAGGGGACCAAGAAAGAGGAATAGGGGACCTACCGCTGAGGAGGGCGGAGAGGAGTTTTCGGTATCTGGGGATCCAGAGAGCCAGAAGTTGGGGGGCCCTACATCAACTGAATTTGACGAGGGTGGTGGAGCAAATGGAGGAGGATTTTAAAAGATGGGACATGCTCCCGCTCTCGTTGGCGGGTAGGGTGCAGTCGGTCAAAATGGTGGTCCTTCCGAGGTTTTTGTTTGTGTTTCAGTGCCTCCCCATCGTGATCACCAAGGGCTTTTTCAAGAGAGTAGGTAGGAGTAGGAGTATCATGGGGTATGTGTGGGCAAATAAGACCCCGAGGATTAGGAGAGGGTTCTTGGAACGCAACAGGGACCGAGGAGGGTTGGCTTTGCCAAACCTAAAGAGTTACTACTGGGCAGCAAATGTGGCGATGGTCTGTAAGTGGGTTATGGAGGGAGAGGGGGCGGCATGGAAGAGGTTGGAGATGGCGTCCTGTAAGGGAACGAGCCTGGGGGCATTGGTAACGGCACCGCTGCCGCTCTCGCCGACAAAATACACCACAAGCCCGGTGGTGGCAGCAACACTAAAGATCTGGGGCCAGTGGAGAAGACACGGGTGTGCAATGGGAGCATCGATGTGGTCCCCGATCAGGGGTAACCACCGGTTTGTCCCGGGGAAGATGGACAGGGGGTTCCAAGGCTGGCATCGGGCGGGGATAAGAAGAATGGGGGACCTGTTCATTGACGGGACATTTGCGAGCCTGGGGGCACTGGAGGAGAAATTTGAGTTACCCCCGGGAAATGCATTTAGATATATGCAGGTGAGGGCTTTTGTGAGGTGACAGGTGAGGGAATTTCCGTTGCTCCCGGCACAAGAAGTTCAAGATAGGGTGATCTCGGGGGTATGGGTCGGGGAGGGCAAGGTGTCGGAAATATACCAAGAGATGAAAGAAGAGGGGGAAGCGCTGGTAGAAGAACTGAAAGGTAAATGGGAGGAGGAGCTGGGGGAGGAGATTGAGGAAGGGATATGGGCCGATGCCCTGGGTAGGGTTAATACCTCCTCCTCGTGTGCCAGGCTCAGTCTGATACAATTTAAGGTGGTTCACAGAGCACATCTGACGAGGGCGAGGCTGAGTAGGTTCTTTGGGGTAGAGGATACATGTGAAAGATGTTCAGGGAGCCCGGCGAACCATGTCCATATGTTTTGGTCATGCCCAGCACTGGGGGGGTTCTGGAGAGGAGTGGCGGGAGTAATATCCCAGGTGGTGAAAGCCCGGGTCAAGCCAAGCTGGGGGCTAGCAATATTTGGAGTGGTGGATGAGCCGGGAGTGCAGGAGGCGAAAGAGGCCGGAATTCTGGCCTATTGCGTCCCTAGTAGCCCGGCGAAGGGTCTTGCTATTGTGGAAGGAGGTGAAGCCCCCCAGCCTGGAGGCCTGGATTAATGACATGGCGGGGTTCATAAAATTGGAGAGAATTAAGTTCGCGTTGAGAGGGTCTGCACAGGGGTTCTACAGGCAGTGGCAACCGTTCCTAGAATATCTCGCAGAGCGTTAGAAGAAGGTCGGTCAGCAGCAGCAGCAACCCTGGGGGTGGGAGGGTGGGGGGGGAACGAGAGACTGTTTGAGGGGATGGACGAGCGGGAGATAGCATGGAGGGTGGGGGGAAACGGTACGCGCGGCCAAGAGCCAGTGTATAAAGCTATGTAAATATACCATCTTGCCATGTATATATCTTGCTCAGGGAGAAGCGCTATTTTGTTACGGGGGGGGGGGGGGGGGGTGATTGTTTGTAAGGGGAAAAAAGTTGTGTTGTTAAAAAACCCTAATAAAAAATATTTTTTTAAAAAAAATTTAAATTTGAGATGGGGAGATATTTGTTCAGCAAAGATATTAAGGGATATGGGCCAAAGGCAGGTATATGGAATTAGGCCACCATCTCCTTAAATGGCAGGGCAGGCTCAAGGGGCTGAATGGCCTATTCCTGTTCTTTTGTTCCTTAAGTCATGGTGATGCACAGGAAGCCAGAGTTAGAGGAATAGGAAAAGTCTGGGGTTTGTAGGAAGTTGAAGGGATTGGGAGGGCCGAGGACATGCTGACATTTAAACATTAGGATGAGAATTCTAAGCATAATATCTCTTATATCCATTTTAACTATTTATTTTAAGTGCTCTTCCTAATCATGTCATTCATATGACATGAACCTCGTCCATTATAGTAAAGTCTAGGACAAGAGCTGTATTTACTAACATTACACTATATGCATCTAAATTGTAGCAGTGAGCCTATCACATTTGACACTGTGGCGAGTGTTGTTATGGAAACGGGGTCAGACTGTAGCAGCAAGATAATGTATAGCTGTGTAATTGAGCTCCCTTCTCTAGTGTGAACTGATGCGGAGAAAGATAATTTCTTCATCTCTCGCTTCCTTTCTCTCTCTCTCTTAACAAAGAAATACATTTTTAAGCAAGAAAATGTTGGAGGCTCACAGCAGCTCCCGCTCTATGTGTGAGAAGGCAGCCTAACCTGCCACAAATTTTCAGTGCCTTCTGTTTATATATTTTTTTAAGGTATGTTCAGTTTTGTTACTGGAATATTGATGATTTTTACTGACTAAAGAGCAATCCTCAACCAGCAGTGACGGAAATATAAAATCTAGTAATTTTTAACATCATAAAATAATCTGGATAAAATCTAATTTTCATAATAACTTAATTGCAGTGTTAATGGAAGCCTACTTGTGATACTAATAAAGATTATTATTATATTTAATCTAATTCGTTGTGAAATGAACTCAGCCAGATTCTTGTCACTTCAGTTAAACAGGTTCCAAGAACTCATGAATATACTTAAGAGTATATCAGGGTGGCGTACATAAAAGCATCTGATCTTTACCAACCTCAATGAACATTTTCATCATCATACTTAACAACAGCACAATATTTAGTACGGTATTATGGTTTCCATAGAGACAGTTACCTTTTCAAAACAATACTTAAACTTCCAGGTAAAAGCTGAAGGGTTGACAATACAGAGTTCACGTTTTATGAATTTTACTGTAATAAACAAACTAAAAACACTCTAGATTAAATACTACTTTTGTGGGCAGTTTATACTTTAAATTACAGAATGAACTCCCCTTTTCACTTTTCACACAACCAAAAGAAAACCTCGCAGGTAAACTTTATGTTACCCTTCGACATTCAATTTTCCCGGACATAGTCCGAAGTGAGTCTTCACTCTCATGAGTCTACTTATGACTTCCGGTGACGGCCATGAAGGAATAGGTCTCATATTTGGTGGCTCCCGCTCGGGTCGGACCTTTGGACCTTTTCCCCGATTTTTTCTCGGATTTTACTTGGAAAATTGATAGTGGACGCGACCGTAAGGAGGAGTCCCACACCAGTGCATGGATAGGCGGACCAGGAGTGCTCGTAAAGGAAGAAATAGGTGAACAGAGAAGGCCTGGGTTGAAGCTGCAGCGGGGAAAAGCTTAGCGGACGACCGGAGTCCTGGCTCGATGACCCAGCGGTCAATAGAGCAGTTGATGACGTTTATCCAAGATGGCTTCGCCAAGCAGAAACAGGAATGCTTGGACCTGATTAGGAAATCAATTGCTCGGCTGGAACAGAGATTGGATGCTCAAGATCGGGCGTTCCAGAAAGTGGAGAAGGCACTGACCAAGCATGAGGAACACCAAACAGCAATGGAGGTGGAGGGGGGATGCTGAGAGAACAGCAGGAAAGGCTCCAGGGGAAGGTGGAGGATCTAGAGAATAGGTCCCGCCGGCAGAACTTGAGGATCGTTGGGGTCCGATGGAGCGGTTGCAGCGGCATATATAGCGGGTATGTTCGAGAAGCTAATGGGGGATGGGACGTTCACCCGACCCTTGGAGATGGACAGGGCGCACAGAGCACTAGCGAAGAAGCCGCGTGTAGGTGACCCTCCAAGGGCGATGGTGGTGAGATTTCCTGGCCCGGGGAGGCTGGATGAGGGTTTTGGAGATGGCAAAGAGCAGGGATCGAGAGGATGGGAGATCTGTTCATAGAGGGGAGCTTTCCCAGCCTGAGGGAGTTGGAGGAGAAATTGGAGTTGCCGGAAGGGAATGAGTTTAGGTACCTGCAGGCGCAGGACTTCCTACGCAGGCAGGTCTCAACCTTCCTGCTCCTACCACCAAGGGGGGTACAGGACAGGGCAGTTTCCAGAGTATGGGTGGGAGAGGGGAAGGTTTTGGACATCTATAAAGGACTCATGGGGTCAGAGGAAACGCAGACCGAGGAGCTGAAACACAAATGGGAAGAGGAGTTAGGAGGAGAGATAGGGGATGGTCTCTGGACAGGTGCGTTGAGTGGAGTCAACGCATCCACATCATATGCCAGGCTCAGCCTGATACAATTTAAGGTCGTTCACCCGGCACACATGACAGTGACCCAGATGAGCAGGTTCTTTGGGATAGAAGACAAGTGTGCAAGGTGTGCGGGAGGACCAGCAAACCATGTTCATATGTTCTGGGTACGCCTGAAGCTCAGGGGATCCTGGCAGGGGTTTGCAGATGTCATGTCCAAGGTGTTAAAACCAAGGGTGGCACCTGTTGCTAACTTTTGGTTGGTTCAATTGGCTCTGTTTTATAACCTTTGCTCTAGAGTCGCCAGGTATCTTTATGATACCGCCACGAGGTTCAAGTTCAAGTAATGATCAATAACTCAACACACCAGTTAGTAAGATTCAAATCAAAGCACATTTATTATACACAGTAAATCGTTACTCATGCATAAATTCTACTTCTAAGCTACTTCTGCAACGAATAGGTCTATACTTAGCTTCAGACTGGCCCACCAGGTCAGGGGAACAAATGGCCTTTTGTTCAGATTCTGAAACTGTGGGATTCAAAGCCGGTATGGACTGGTAGCTAGGAGCGCCTATCTCGTAGTGAGCGTCGACTTGAGACTTACTTCAGCGATACGGCAGCTTGGACAGTTCACTCTCAAGGGTTGGTTCGCGTTGCTGAGTGACCCTGTCAAGAAGAATGATTTGAACTTGGGGGCTTAACTTTATAGTCCCCAGGGGCTTCCTGCCTTTCGGGGCGGACTCTGTACCTGGTTCTAGGTGATTGGACTTCGTTCCAATCGCTTGGTTCGATTTCTCCAATACTGGAGCGGTTCCCTGATCGATGGGCGGTCTTGAGTGTTCGTTAACCTCTTTTGTGTTGGCTCCTGCTGGCGCCGGGGAGTCTGGCTTTGCTTTGTTTGTCCCAAATGTTGCGATTGTTCCCGGGGATCGCTCATCAGTGTGTAGATGGCTGCTACATTATTATGCAGATGGCTGCTTGTATCGATGCTGTCTGGGCTTTTGCAGAGTTTAATACACAGTAACTTGCACCTGCCAGTTTCTGCCTGTGTTGGCTGAATTTCCCTTCGGCCTTTGCTGTTCTCCATTTTAAATCAGGACTTGGCCAACTCAGGTGGCTACACACCGAGTCCAGAGGTGGAGATTTTCGGAGTGTCGGAAGATCCGGGAATCCAGGAGGAGAAAGAGGCAGACATTCTGGCCTTTGCCTCCCTGGTAGCCCGGAGACGGATACTATTAGCTTGCAGGGTCTCAAAGCCCCCTGAAGTCGGAGACCTGGCTTGCTGACATGGCTGACTTTCACTGTCTGGAGAAAATCAAATTTGCCCTGAGAGTGTGAATGTCAGGGTTCGTCCGGCCTTGGCAGCCGTTCGTCAACTTCTTTAGAGAAAATTAACTGTCTGCAGAGAAGGGGGGGGTGTTTAGTTTAGATTAGTGTGTAAGAAAGGTGGGACCTGTAAGGGAGGAGGACAGCCTTTGCACTATGTTTATATTTGTATGTACACTCTTTCTTCTGTTATTGTTACAAAGTCACAAATACATCAATAAAACGTTTTAGAAAAAAAAGAATCTATTTACATTCTTTTTCTTTCTCCGCTTGGTAACATATACCCCAAGATATAGGGAGGAGAGATATAGATGGGAGGGTGGGGGAAGGGGAGAGGTGGTAAGTTAAATTTTTTTTTTTACCTAGCTGTTCAAGTGAAGACAAGCATCCAGCAGAGGGCAGTAGAGTGGAGTTGCTGATTGGCTGTTGCGGGGGAAATTTGCATATGCCGTTGTGCTCACCCTAACTTGAAGGTGGTTTGTGGAGGAGCTGTTGTCAAGTGACACTTAAACTCAAAACACTTCTTCAGTGTTTCCCTCCCTACCCCCTCCTCTAACCAAAAACTTAGAATGCATCGGATGGAGAGGAAAACTGCAGCGGATGGGCACAATGGAAATGTGGAGCTTGTTCAGGGACCAGCTACTGCATGTCCTTGATAAGTATGTACCTGTCAGGCAGGGAGGAAGTGGTCGAGCAAGGGAACCGTGGTTTACTAAAGCAGTCGAAATACTTGTCAAGAGGAAGAAGGAGGCTTATGTAAAGTTGAGACATGAAGGTTCAGTTAGGGCGCTCGAGAGTTACAAGTTAGCTCGGAAGGACCTAAAGAGAGAGCTAAGAAGAGCCAGGAGGGGACATGAGAGGTCGTTGGCAGGTAGGATCATGGATAACCCTAAAGCTTTCTATAGATATGTCAGGAATAAATGATTGACTAGGGTAAGAGTAGGGCCAGTCAAGGACTGTAGTGGGAAGTTGTGCTTGGAGTCCGAGGAGATAGGAGAGGTGCTAAATGAATATTTTTCGTCAGTATTCACACAGGAAAAAGACAATGTTGTCGAGGAGAATACTGAGATTCAGGCTACTAGACTAGAAGGGCTTGAGGTTCATAAGGAGGAGGTGTTAGCAATTCTGGAAAGTGTGAAAATAGATAAGGCCCCTGGGCCGGATGGGATTTATCCTATGATTCTCTCGGAAGCTAGGGAGCAGATTGCTGAGCCTTTGGCTTTGATCTTTAAGTCATCTTTGTCTACAGGAATAGTGCCAGAAGACTGGAGGATAGCAAATGTTCTCCCCTTGTTCAAGAAGGGGAGTCGAGCCAACCCCGGTATCTATAGACCAGTGAGCCTTACTTCTGTTGTGGGCAAAATCTTGGAAAGGTTTATAAGAGATAGGATGTATAATCATCTGGAAAGGAATAATTTGATTAGAGATAGTCAACTCGGTTTTGTGAAGGGTAGGTCATGCCTCACAAACCTTATTGAGTTCTTTGAGAAGGTGACCAAACAGGTGGATGAGGATAAAGCAGTTGATGTGGTGAAAATAGATTTCAGTAAAGCGTTTGATAAGGTTCCCCACGGTAGGCTATTGCAGAAAATACAGAGGCATGGGATTCAGGGTGATTTAGCAGTTTGGATCAGAAATTGGCTAGCTGGAAGAAGACAAAAGGTGGTGGTTGATGGCAAATGTTCAGACTGGAGTCCAGTTACTAGTGGTCTACCACAAGGATCTGTTTTGGGGCCACTGCTGTTTGTCATTTTTATAAATGAAATGGAGGATGGCGTAGGAGGATGGGTGAGTAAATTTGCAGATGACACTAAAGTCGGTGGAGTTGTGGACAGTGCGGAAGGATTTTACAAGTTACAGAGGGACATAGATAAGCTGCAGTGCTGGGCTGAGAGGTGGCAAATGGAGTTTAATGCAGAAAAGTGTGAAGTGATTCATTTTGGAAGGAATAACAGGAAGACAGAGTACTGGGCTGATGGTAAGATTCTTGGCAGTGTGGATGAGCAGAGAGATCTCGGTGTCCATGTACATAGATCCCAGAAAGTTGCCACCCAGGTTGAGAGGGTTGTTAAGAAGGTGTACGGTGTGTTAGCTTTAATTGGCAGAGGGATTGAGTTTCGGAGCCATGAGGTCATGTTGCAGCTGTACAAAACTCTGGTGCGGCTGCATTTGGAGTATTGCGTGCAATTCTGGTTGCTGCATTATAGGAAGGATGTGGAAGCATTCAAAAGGATGCAGAGGAGATTTACCAGAATGTTGCCTGGGTTGGAGGGAAGATCTTATGAGGAAAGGCTGAGGGACTTGAGGCTGTTTTCGTTAGAGAGAAGTAGGTTAAGAGGTGACTTAATTGAGGCGTACAAGATGATCAGAGGATTGGATAGGGTGGACAGTGAGAGCCTTCTTCCTCAGATGGTGATGTCTAGCACGAGGGGACATAGCTTTAAATTGAGGGGAGATAGATATAAGACAGATGTCAGAGGTAGGTTCTTTACTCAGAGAGTAGTAAGGGCGTGGAATGCCCTGCCTGCAACAGTAGTGAACTCGCCAACACGAATGGCATTCAAATGGTCATTGGATAGACATATGGACGATAAGGGAATAGTGTAGATGAGCTTTAGAGTGGTTTCACAGGTCGGCACAACATCGAGGGCCGAAGGGCCTGGACTGCGCTGTAATGTTCTATGTTCTATGTTCTAAGAGCTGTATTTCGTGGTGAGGGTTTTGCCTGGAGATTCTCTCACTCGCTAAGGCTAGGAAATTCATAATATCTCCTTTTAAATCCTCATGAATTTTGTGTTTTCAATCAGAGCAGGTCTGGGTGATGTACCTGTAAAAAATTAAAGGGAAAAAAATATAAGGTTTGTACTTGTGGGCAATGGCAGAATGATCTGTGCTAACAATGGACTGTTAGTCTCCAGATCCCAGAGCGTTGTTGAGAATGTCAGGACATAAACAGTAATGATATAAACTATGCATTTAGTTGTAATGAAAAAGGGAGTTGGGTTCCAAAGAATATTAAATCAGCCTTTATACCTGGATACAAGGCCCATGGGATTCATGTTGCAATAGAGATGGACTTTGAGAGTGGAAGTTTTCTAAGTTGTCCCTGAAACTCTCATCACAGATGAGAGTTAGGATCTGGGAGAGAGAGAGTAGCTAGAGGTTGATGATCTCTATGGTTCAATGCATAAGAATGCAGGTGGGAGATCATGCTTGGTTTGAAATGACCAAATTCATGAGGATTTGGAACAGGGCAGGAAGATTTGCCTAGCTTTGGTTAGTGACAGAACCTCCAGGGAAAACCCACACCTTGAAAGACAATTCTTGGTTAAACATTACCAGTCTGTGCAAGGAATAAAATGGAAATACACTCCCTTGAGCTTTTAGTTGTTAAGTAATGGGTTAAGAGACATTGCAATTAGTTGTCTCGTTTATGTTAAGTATCCATTAATTGACACTGTAAAGGGGCTTCAGGTGGCCTCTGTTAGGTGGTGTGTTGTTAAGAGTTTTGTGTAGAGGCTGTGGAAGTGAAATAAATGGTGTTTGGTGAAAAGGAACAAGAACTTTAGACTCTTCATTTCACAGCAATTAAAACGTCTAACAATGGTAGCAGAGGATGGTTGCTGTACAAATGTGAAGGTTTGAAAGATACAACTTTTCCTGATCAAACCAAGGAGTGAGTGAGAAGGAAAAAAAAAAGATACATGGCTGAACCCAGGATAAAGATGGCTGGATATGACTATCCTCCCTTATTTTCTGAAAGGAAATCGTACGACCAATGGAGAAGTGCAGTAGTTATGTGGACTAAGGTAACTGCTTAGGGAAAGAGAAAACAAGGTATGGCATTGGCTCTTTCTCTACCATATGGCAGTAAAATCTGAAACAAAGTGCTTTCTGAGCTGGAATTGGAAGAGTTAGACTCAGAAGAAGGTCTGGAGACTTTATTACATTATATGGATAAGATTTATAAGAAAGATGACTTGTTAGGTACGTATGAAGCATGGTTGGATTTTGATAAGTTCCGGAAAATGAAGGATATCTCCATGGAAGACTATATAATGGAATTTGGCAGAAACACAATCTGGAATTTCCACAGTCTGTGTTGGCCTTTAAATTACTTGACTGTGCTAGAGTGAGTAACATGGATAGGCTCCTGGTTTTGACAGGAGTTTAGTTTTTTTGTTTAAAAAAAAATATATTTATTACAGTTTTTTAACACAATTTTTCTCCCTTACAAACAATAACCCCCCCCCCCCCCTCCCCCCCACCCCGTAAGAAATCGTGCAGAGCAGGATATATACATGGCTGGGACCGGACGGATTCCCGGTGGAGTTCTACAGGAAGTACGTAGACCTGTTGGCCCCGCTACTGGTGAGGACCTTTAATGAGGCAAGAGAGGAGGGGACCCTGCCCCCGACAATGTCGGAAGTGACAATTTCTTTGATCCTAAAGCGGGACAAGGACCCACAGCAATGTGGATCGTACAGGCCGATCTCGCTCCTCAATGTGGATGCAAAGTTGCTGGCAAAAGTGCTGGCCACGAGGATCGAGGACTGTGTCCCAGGGATGATCCACGAAGACCAGACGGGATTCGTAAAGGGCAGGCAATTAAACACTAACGTGCGGCGGCTCTTAAACGTGATGATGATGCCATCGGAGGAGGGAGAGGCGGAGATAGTGGCAGCTATGGACGCGGAGAAGGCCTTTGACCGAGTCGAGTGGGAGTACCTCTGGGAGGTGCTGCGGAGGTTTGGGTTCGGGGGCGGGTTTTTCAGTTGAGTTAATCTCCTTTACAGAGCCCCGGTGGCGAGCGTAGTGACGAACCGGCGGAGGTCGGAGTACTTTCGACTGTACCGAGGGACGAGGCAGGGGTGCCCCCTGTCCCCCCTGTTGTTCGCATTGGCGATCAAACCATTGGCCATGTCATTGAGGGAGTCTAATAAATGGAGGGGGGTGGTCCGAGGGGCAGAAGAGCATCGGGTGTCGCTATATGCGGATGACCTGTTGCTGTACGTGGCGGATCCAATGGAGCAAATGGAGGAGGATTTCAAAAGATGTGACATGTTACCGCTCTCGCTGGCGGGTAGAGTGCAGTCGGTCAAAATGGTGGTCCTTCCGAGGTTTCTGTTTGTGTTTCAGTGCCTTCCCATCGTGATCACTAAGGCCTTTTTTAAGAGATTAGGTAGGAGTATTATGGGGTTTGTGTGGGCGAATAAGACCCCGAGAGTAGGGAGAGGGTTCCTGGAACGCAGTAGGGACCGAGGAGGGTTGGCGCTGCCAAACCTGGGGAGCTACTACTGGGCAGCAAATGTGGAGATGATCCGCAAGTGGGTTATGGAGGGGTAGAGGGCAGCATGGAAGAGGATGGAGATGGCGTCCTGTAAAGGAACGAGCCTGGTGGCGTTGGTGACGGCACCGCTGTCGCTCTCGCCGACAAAGTATACCACGAGCCCGGTGGTGGCGGCAATGCTATGGATCTGGGGCCAGTGGAGATGGCACCGGGGTGCAATGGGAGCATCGGTGTGGTCCCCGATCAGGGGTAACCACCAGTTTGTCCTGGGGAAGATGGACGGGGGGTTCCAGAGCTGGCATCGGGCAGGGATTGGAAGAATGGGGGACCTGTTCATCGACGGGACGTTTGCGAGCCTAGGGGCACTGGAGGAGAAGTTCGAGTTACCCCCGGGAAATGCCTTTAGATATATGCAGGTGAGGGCTTTTGTGAGGCGACAGGTGAGGGAATTCCCTTTGCTCCCGGCACAAGAAGTTCAAGATAGGGTGATCTCGGGGGTATGGGTCGGAGAGGGCAAGGTGTCGGAAATACACCAAGAGATGAAAGAAGAGGGGGAAGTGCTAGTAGAAGAGTTGAAGGGTAAATGGGAGGAGGAGCTGGGGAAGGAGATCGAGGAAGGGCTGTGGGCTGATGCCCTGGGGAGGGTTAATTCCTCCTCCTCGTGTGCCAGGCTCAGCCTGATACAATTTAAGGTAGTTCACAGAGCGCACTTGACGGGGGCGAGGTTGAGTAGGTTCTTTGGGGTAGAGGGCAGATGTGGAGGGTGCGCAGGGAGCCCGGCGAACCATGTCCATATGTTTTGGTTATGCCTGGCACTGGAAGGGTTCTGGAGAGGAGTGGCGGGAGCAATATCTCAGGTGGTGAAAGTCCGGGTCATGCCAGGCTGGGGGCTAACAATATTTGGAGTAGTGGACGAACCGGGAGTGCAGGAGGCGAAAGAGGACGGCATTCTGTCCTTTGCGTCCCTAGTAGCCCGGCGAAGGATCTTGCTAATGTGGAAGGAGGCGAAGCCCCCCAGCCTGGAGGCCTGAATAAATGATATGGCTGGGTTCATAAAGTTGGAGAGGATTAAGTTCGCCTTGAGAGGGTCTGCGCAGGGGTTCTACAGGCGGTGGCAACCGTTCCTAGACTATCTCGCGGAGCGTTAGAGGAAGGTCGGTCAGCAGCAGCAGCTACCTTGGGGGGGGGGGGGATGTTGGGGACGTCCTTGGAGGGGGGGGGGTGGGAGGGGAGGGGGGGGGGGGAAGGGGGGACTGCCTGGGAGGGTGGATGAGCAAGAGATAACATGAAGGGTTGGGGAAACTGGCACGTACGGGAGAGGGCCAGTGTACAAAGCTGTGTAAATATATCACTTTGGGGGCCTTCCCCGCCTGCATACTCCCCAAACCCTTGCTCAGCTCCTCCAACCCAATTGGTGCCCCCAAACCAGCCACCTCCTGCTCCTCCACCCTCGGGAATCTCAGTTGATCTAGGAATCGTCTCATCCCCTCTTCCCCCGCTGGGGGCTGGGATCTGTACAGCTCTTCATAAAAGGCCTTAAATACCTCGTTCATTTTCGTCGCACTCCGAACCGTGGCTCCCCTTCCATCTTTGACTCCCCCTATTTCCCTCGCTGCCATCCTCTTATGGAGCTGGTGTGCCAGCATCCGACTAGCCTTCTCCCCATACTCATAGGTCGCACCCTGCACATTCCTCCACTGTGCCTCCGCCTTCCCTGTGGTCAACAGGTCAAACTCCGTCTGGAGCCGTCATCTTTCCCCAAGTAATCTTTCCTCCGGGGCCTCTGCGTATCTCCTGTCCACTCTCAAAATCTCCCCCACTAACCTCTCCCTTTCCATACCCTCTGTCTTCTCCCTATGAGCCCTAATGGAGATTAGCTCTCCCCTGATCACCGCCTTCAACGCCTCCCATACCACCCCCACCCGCACCTCTCCGTTGTCGTTGGCCTCCAAGTACCTTTCGATACACCCCCTCACCTTCCCACACACCACCTTGTCCGCCAGCAGTTCCACATCCAGCCGCCACAACGGACGTTGGTCCCTCTCCTTTCCCAGCTCCAGTTCCACCCAGTGCGGGGCATGGTCCGAAACGGCTATGGCCGAATACTCCGTCCCCTCCACCCTCGGGATGAGCGCCCTACCCAGAACAAAGAAATCTATCCGGGAGTAGGCTTTGTGTACATGGGAGAAGAAAGAAAATTCCCTGGCCTGCGGCCTTGCAAACCGCCATGGGTCCAGTCCCCCCATCTGATCCATAAACCCCCTGTGGTAGTATGCACCCCCTAAGTACCTTGGCCGCCGACGGCCTCTTTCCAGTCCTTGATTTGGAGCGGTCCAGTGCTGGATCCAACACTGTATTAAAGTCCCCATCCATAATCAGGCCTCCTATCTCCAGGTCCGGAATGCGCCCCAACGTGCGCTTCATGAATCCTGCATCATCCCAGTTCGGGGCGTATACGTTTACCAACACCACCCACGTCCCTTGCAGCCTACCGCTCACCATTACATATCGTCCTCCATTGTCCACTACAATAGTCCTGGCCTCAAATGACACCCACTTTCCCAGCAATATTGCCACCCCGCTATTCTTCACGTCCAGTCCCGAGTGGAATACCTGTCCTACCAATCCCTTTCTTAACCTGACCTGGTCCGCCACCTTCAGGTGAGTCTCTTGGAGCATGACCACGCCCGCCTTCAGTCCCTTTAAGTGCGCGAACACGTGAGCCCTCTTCACCAGCCCATTCAGGCCCCTCACATTCCACGTTATCAACCGGATTGGAGGGGCTCTCACCCCCCCCATGTAACATTTCCTGCGCGTGATTGACCCCCTATATACAACAACCATCACACATCAAACCCCAAAACATCCCCCCCACCCTCACAAACCCTCAGTTAGAGTCCAACTTTTCGGCTTGTACAAAGGTCCACGCCTCTTCAGGCGTTTCGAAGTAATAGTGTTGGCCCTTGTATGTGACCCACAGTCGCGCTGGCTGCAGCATTCCGAATTTCACTTCTTTCCGGTACGACGCCGCTTTGGCCCGGTTGAAGCCCGCTCTCCGCTTTGCAACCTCCGTGCTCCAGTCCGGGTATATTCGGATCTCTGCATTGTCCCACTTACTGCTCCGCTCCTTCTTGGCCCATCTCAGGACCAACTCTCTGTCCGTGAACCGGTGAAACCTCACCACCATCGCCCTTGGCGGCTCATTTGCCTGGGGCTTCCTCGCCAGCACCCGATGTGCCCCGTCCAACTCCAGTGGCCTCGAAGGGGCCTTCGTGCCCATCATCGCCTTGAGCATCATGCTCGCGTATGCCCCGGCATCGGCCCCCTCCACTCCCTCAGGGAGACCCAGGATCCGCAGATTCTTTCTCCTCAACCTGTTCTCTCGGTCTTATAGTCTTCCCGCCCACCTCCTGTGTAGCGCCTCGTTCTGCTCCACTCTCACCGCCAGGCCCACGAGCTCGTCCTCGTTCTGACTGACTCTTTTCTGTACCTCCTGGATCTTAACTTCGTGGGCCTTCTGGGTGATCCCGAGTCCTTCAATTGCCGAAAGCATAGGTGCCAACATCTCTTTGCACATCTCCTCGCGCTGCTCCTCGAAGCAGCGCTTGATGAACTCCTGCAGCTCCCCTTGGTCCCTGGCCGCCGCCATTTTGTTTCCATTCCCTCGCTTTTCCCGTTGCTCCAGTGCCGCTCCTTTGGCCGTTGCACTTCTGGTCCGTTTCATAGAAGTTGGAGGGGGACCTCTCTCTTCCCTTCCCCATGGGTTGCGTCAAAAAAAAGTTCCGTTGGGGCTCCTCTAGCGAGCCCGAAAGTCCGTGGTAGCAGGAGCTGCCGAATCGTGCTGCTTAGCTCCGCATAGCCGCAACCGGAAGTCGACAGGAGTTTAGTTTACTGATAAGGATACCTTATTCGAACAGATGACAAAAGCTTTACAAAAGTTTCTGGGGAGACATTCGATTCCGATGGCTCTGATGACCCAAATAGGTCAGCCTGCAATAAGGCAGAATGTGGAAGATACACTAGTAACAGGATGGCGAAATCGTTTGGCTACGAACAGGGCTCAAGACTATAGACGGAGACCGAGACAAGGAAATTATGAAGACAGAAACCCAGTTGGAACCTACAATAGGAAGATGAACCCCAGAAATGCACAGGGCATGATAAATCGATGTTTTCGATGTGACTCTCAATACCATTATGCTTTCAACTGTCCAACTCGTTATGATAGAGTGTTTGAAGCGACACATGACACGGAAGAGTCAGAAGAGGAAAAAGATAGTGACCAGAAAGAAGGCATTGTCCTATTGACAAGCAGTTTTACGCCGGTAATGAGGGTGTTGGTTGCAGAATCCTTCAACTGTGCTGTATTGGACAGTGGCTGCACATCTACTGTGTGTGGAATTGACTGGTTAAAATGTTACCTGGACTCTTTGAATGCTGAAAATCGTAACAAGGTTAAGGAATTTGAAAGTTCCACAAGTTTCAGGTTTGGGGATGATAATACTCTGAAGTCGCTGAAAAGAGTGGTGATCCCTTGCAATATTGCCGGAGTGAATCATTTCATTAGCACGGATGTTGTATCAAGTGAGATATCTTTGTTTCTGAGCAGACCACCGATGAAGAAAGCACACATGAAACTGGATATGGAACAGGATAAGGCAACAGTTTTTGGAAAGACGGTGGACTTACAATTTACACAGTCGGGACACTATTGTATTCCATTACTGACAAATAATTTTTCAAGTAGAGTGGTTAAGGATGTGTTAATGGCAGTTGAAAATGGGACTTTAGCTGATAAAAAGCTTGTGGTATTAAAACTGCATAGGCAATTTGCACATCCGTCTCCTTAGAGGCTGAAAAATGTATTGAAGGATGCAGGGACGCAAGGTAAGGGATGACGACTGTACTAAACTGATAGAACAGGTTAGTGATCGCTGTGAAGTTTGTAGGAAGTACAGATGGACACCAGCACGACCGATAGTAACCCTACCTTTGGCCAGGGATTTTGACGGCATTGTGGCCATGATCTGGGATAAAGCAAATAATATATTTATTTTGCATTTTGTAGATTTAGCAACCAGATTTAGTCAATCAACGATTGCACAAAGTAAAGAAAAGAGAGTAATTCTGGATCAAATCGTGGAAAAATGGATAGGGACAGGAATGGGTCCACCGGCAAAATTGCTTACGGACAATGGGGGAGAATTTGCTAATGATGAGTTTAGGGATATGTGTGAAAACATGAATATCAGAGTTATGAATACGGCTGCAGAAAGCCCATTTAGTAATGGTGTCTGTGAAAGAAATCATGCTGTCATCGATGACATGCTTCGGAAAATTTTGGCAGATCGACCAAATTGCAGGCTAAATTCAGCTTTAGCATGGGCAGTACATATAAAGAATTAATTGCAGATGGTTGGGGGCTATAGTCCTTATCAATTAGTGTTTGGTAGAAATCCTAAAATTCCGTCCATTTTGGATGACCAGCCTCCAGCTTGGGAGGGGACTACAATTAGCTCTGATTTTGCTGAACATTTAAATGCATTGCATAGCAGTAGAAAAGCTTTTTTGGAAGCAGAAGTCTCTGAAAGAATTCACAGAGCTTTAAGACATAACATAGGGCCATCAGATGCCGTTTTTCAGCAAGGAGGCATGATATACTATAAGAGAGACAATTCTAATGAATGGAAAGGCCTAGGGAAGATCATAGGCATAGATGGCAAAACAATTATTTTGCAACATGGTAATCAAACTGTAAGGGTCCATTCATCAAGGATAATGGGTACAAATTACAAATTTTCAAATTTAGACAGAGCAGACAGACATGATGAGGAACCAGAGTCATCTGGTACACATGTGTTACAGAACTATGAGGACCAATTAACTGATGTAGACAGGGTTTCTGTGGAGGAACACAACACTTCTGGTGAATTAAAACAGTTCATTTTTCCGAAAGGGCAACTGCCAAAAGTGACATACTTGCCTGCAGGGTCTAGTCAATGGAAGGATGCAACTGTTATTAGTAGAGCAGGGAAGGCCATTGGAAAGTATAAACATTGGTTGAATGTACAGCATTCAGGGGAAGGAGTCAAGACAATGGATTGGGAAAACGAAGTTCAAAAATGGAGGGCACAGAAACGCAGTGCCAGTCCAGATAGTACATCGGATAGTGAACAGGTCTGCAGGAAAAGGCCGAGAACTATTGAAAGGACATCCCACAGCAGAAGGGAAAGATCAAGCAGTAGCAGTACAGAACGAGATACCAGGCGGGAGAGGGGACGTAGTTTGTCAAGATCTCGGAACATGAGTAAGACTACGAATACAAATAAGACTAGAAGCCCACATGCACGTGAGATTTTGGTGACTTCAAATAAATTTTCAGTTTTGTTAAAGATAGACTGTTGCCAGTTGAAAGCAGATCCTGCAATGTTTTACTGGCACTATAAAGGAAATCTTTCTGGCATTTTTATGATGCATGTCGATGATTTTTTGTGGGGTGGGGCTAGTGATTTTGAAGCTATTGTAATCTCTGGTTTGAGGAAAGAATTCAGGGTTGGAAGTCAGACTTCCGGTGCATTTAAATATATTGGACTGGAAATTGGACAGACTAAGTTAGGGGCAACTTTACTTCAGCAATCCTATTTGGAAAGCATCACCCCAATAGCAATTAGTCGTGGCCGAGTTTCACAAAAAGACGCAATGGTTTCAAAGATAGAAAAAGAGCAACTGCAAAGTTTAATTGGGCAACTGAACTGGTTAGGTAGACAGACTAGACTGGACGTGAGTCTTGATGTCTTAGAGTTGAGTACAAAAATGAATGATCCCAAAGTGGAAGACATAATAAGAGCAAATAAAGCGTTGGCCAAACTAAAAATGCAGGAGTGTGTTTTGAAGTTCCCGGTTTTAGGTGACCTGAAGCACTTGAAACTCATAGTTTATAGTGATGCGTCCTACGCAAATTTATGTGATGGGGTTTCAAGCGCAGGAGGTTTTATAATTTTCCTTTTGGGGAACAATGGTAAATGTTGCCCACTTGTGTGGGAAACAAAGAAAATAAGGAGAGTGGTAAAAAGCACTTTGGCTGCTGAGACATTAAGCCTTGTAGAGGCAGTGGATATGGCTTTTTATATAAGTATGATATTGACAGAAATTTTGGGATTAGGGGATTTGGGTAATATACCTATTAACTGTCACATTGACAATAAATCCCTGTGGGAAAATGTGCACTCTACAAAAAGTGTCACTGAAAAGAGGTTACGGATAGACATCACAAGTTTGAAGCAGATGTTGGACAGAGGGGAAATAACAAAAATTAAATGGGTCGACAGGAGCTATCAACTGTCAGACTGTTTTACAAAAAGAGGGACGAGTTCACAGAAACTTTTGGATATTGTTAATGAAGGGCGCTTGTTTCTGTGACTGTTTTGTTTTTCTTTCTCGTCCAAACAAAGAAAGAAAAAAGGGGGGGACATCATGTGTGTGTTTTTGAGTTTCTTGAAATTTTGTTTTCACCTAATTTTTTTTCTCCAAGGAAGGGGATACTGTTAAGTAATGGGTTAAGAGACATTGCAATTAGTTGTCTCATTTATGTTAAGTATCCATTAATTGACACTGATATGTAAAGGGCCATCAGATGGCCTCTGTCAGGTGGTGTGTTGTTAAGAGTTTTGTGTAGAGGCTGCGGAAGTGAAATAAATGGTGATTGGTGAAAAGGAACAACAACTTTAGACTCTTCATTTCACAGCAACTAAAACGTCTAACATTAGTTTCTATATTACAATCTTAACATGTGAAATGTCAACACTGACTCTCAGTCTCAATCAGATAGAGAGACACCGAGTGAAAAACCAAAAACAACAATTGCTCTGCTGAACAGAGAGAGAGAGAGATACTGTTTGTGTTAACCACCAAGCAGAAGACTGATGCGGATAGATTCCCTGATTGAAGAGATGGTAACTGTAGAGATTTAATGACACAGGAGTTGTCAGGGAGTAGACTACCAGCCTTGCTGCTGGTAGTCTGTTTGATTATACTCAGGATATTGAGTGAAATGACTTTTAAAAGGGCGCTGGAAGACTTACTCTAGTGGGGCAGGGGGAAGAGAGTCTGTTAAATTACTTGGAAGAATTTGGGACTTTACCAGAAGTCTGCATATCTGCTGAGAGTGTGGTGTGAGGTATAATCATGGTCTGGGGTTTTCAGTTTGTTAATTGGTTGATGGGAGAATGTCTTTTCAATAATTAAGTGTTTCAGGTGCCGAGTAACTGATGTTTAGTCAATGCTGATTCAAATTTGTTTGTTACAGTGGAAGTCTTAAAATATGAAACCTTGTTGTACAATGCTTTCTGTCAGTCGCTGGAAAATTCAGACTTCTTTCAAAATTTTAGTAGTCTCTACTGCGATAGTAAAACTTTAAAGCAGTTTTTGAGCCTTCTTTGCTCCCAACATGAGAAGCAATTAGGCAAACAAGAAACATTCTGCACGTTTATATCCACAACATGAGATACACAAAGGTTGGGCACCACAGACATTTTGAAGGGTATGCAGGGATCAGATGAGTTCTGCAATTAGTGGCTAATCAGCTTGAATATTGGAGATGGCGAATGTGGTGCCAGTGTGGAATAAGATAGATATGTTTCACTTTGATTATCTTCAGGATTTAGGGTGTACTTTTTTTAAGCTTTTCATAGGTAGTTCTCTTCCCTGCTCCCCTTGTTCACCCTTGCAGGATAGTTTCGTACATAGGAAAATGAGGAGGTCAGTCAGCCCTTGAGCCTATTCCATCATAGCTGATTCATAGCTGATCCTTACCTCAATCTCATTTGTCCAACTTTGTTCCATATCCATTGGTACACTTCCTTAACAAAATATTATTAACCCTTGCCTTGAAAATTTCAATTAAACCTGCGCCTATTGCTTTTGTGGGGTGAGTGGAGTCAAGATTTGTGTCGGTGACTGTGGGCTTGATTTATATCACACAGGAGAGGTTTGGTGTCCTTCCATCTCTGGTGCAATGCCCAATTTGCATTCCTCATTAGTGCAAATCTAGGCAGCAAAGACATGTTGATTGAGAGATTTATTACATATCAGGGGCAAAATTCTCTGTAATTGGCGCGATGTCCACCGACCGGCGCCAAAAACGGCGCAAATCAGTCCAGCATCGCGCCGCCCCAAAGGTGCGGAATCCTCCACATCTTGAGCGGCCGAGCCCTAACCTTGAGGGGCTAAGCCCGCGCCGGACTGATTTCCGCCCCGCCAGTGGCAGGAAAGGCCTTTGGTGCCCCGCCAACTGGCGCGGAAATGACATTGCCGGGCGGCGCATGCGCGGGGATGTCATGAGCGGCCGCTGACGCTCCCGCGCATGCGCAGTGGAGGGGGTCTCTTCCGCCTCCGCCATGGTGGAGACCATGGCAAAGGCGGAAAAAAAAGAGTGCCCCCACGGCACAGGCCTGTCCACGGATCGGTGGGCCCCGATCGCGGGCCAGGCCACCGTGGGGGCACCCCCCGGGGCCAGATCGCCCCGCGCTTCCCCCCAGGACCCCGGAGCCCGCCCGCGCCGCCTTGTCCCGCCGGTAAGAGAGGTGGTTTAATCCATGCTGGCGGGAGAGGCATTCCAGCAGCGGGACTTTGGCTCATCTGGGCCGGAGAATCGCCGGGGGGGGGGGCCGGCAACCGGCGGGGGCGGGATTCACGCCAGCCCCCGGCGATTCTCCGACCCAGCGGGGGGTCGGAGAATCCCGCCCCAGGTGTCCACATCTGCACAATTATACAGCTATTGAGATTAAGAATAGAAACCCTGACCTGCCATGAACTGGGAATTTTCTTAGAGTTATCCTTCTTTGTCGCCATAACTTTGTTAAAGTGCTTTGGAACCCAATTCATGTAAAGAAAGAACTGGCATTTATGGAGCATCTTTTATGACCAGAGCTTCACATCTAATGGAGTATTACAGAATCACAAAATTGTTAACAGCGCAGAAGGGGGCGTTCAGAAAACAAAGGTCTTTTTCAGGCATTTGTTTTTGTATTGGTAAACATTAGAAATAAGCTATAGTTTTAAGTGGGTTTAATTTAATGTTTCTGTGTCTGGAAGGGTAAAATCTATAATTACATACATGCTGGACAAAGATGTTTGTATGTATGGGGGTTGGTTGAGTTCCAACTATATTTCTATTGTGCTTGGAGAGGGCTACTGTATGAAGAATAAATAGTAGTAGATGGGGTGAGGCATTGCTTAGCAACGGGGCCATTCCCAAATGTTAAGACTTTCCTTTGTACCTAGTTTTAACCGGAAGCCAGGGCATTTGGAGACAGGTCACTAGGGACTAAATTGCTCTCAACTCTGCCAGGAGAAGCTGGATAGAACGAGAGTGTTGCAAAGATGCAGGCTTCCTAATGAACATAAAACAGCCAAGATAACCAGGGAATTGGGGCAAAAAGAATGTTTAACACAACTGAAGTTAAGTGAGCAGAGACCAAGATATTGTTCAGAAGAATTCAAGGAAGAGTGAACAAAGTATTCTGAGTTAAAACGACATTGCAGTCGCTAGATTTAAAGTGGGATAGAAGACTTCAAAGGTATATAAGAATTTTGGTGGAATTTTAATAAGAGTTTTGGAATTGAGAATCAATTCAATTGTGAACAATTTGCACAGGTGTGAAAGAAATTTAAAGGGTCTGGTGTGAAATCCTGGACTGGACTTTCTGTTAAAAGTGGAGCGGAAACATTGTTTAAAAGTGTCGTTTGGAAAATATGATCTGGATTTCAAAATGCAAACCACTAAGGGAAAGTATAATTATTATGGGGGAAGATTTTAAAGCATGTTTTGGGAGTGGAGTGTAGAAACTCTCATGTGGCAATCATTTGGGGGTATACTGAAGACAAATCTACAAACATTCACTTGGGTTCAGAGAGGAGTGTGTCTTACCACCACATTCTTGTGTGTTTAAAAGGGACTTTGTGTGTTAATGAGACCATTGTAGTTTACAATGTGTTGTTGTAATCTGTGTTAATCTTAAATTGTGTGTGTATTTGTTGAGCTAAAAGGAGAGTAAATGTGTATTGTATCATAATCCAAGTTTTTGTGTTTAATTAATTTTTTTATTGTGTTAAAACAGAGTCCCTGTGACTCTGTTTCTCCATATTTTATTTTTTAAAAGTACAAGTTACGGTCTTCTGAGCCAAGATTCTATCCTGGGATCTCCCCATTCAGTTATAACATCAACCGGGATCGTAACAGAGGCCATTTGGCCCATCGTGTCTGCACTGGCTCTCCAAACCAGCATTATAGCTTATACTTTTGAAGTGTATTCACTGTTACAATAATAATCTTTATTAGTGCCACAAGTAGGTTTACGCTAACACTGCAATGAAGTTACTGTGAAAATCCTCTAGTCGCCACACTCCGACGCCTGCTTGGGTACACTGAGAGAGAATTCGGAATGTCCAATTCACCTAACAAGCACATCTTTCAGGACTTAATATAGGGGTGTGGTAGTATGTATTAGGGGTCATGTGGGACTGTGAAGCCGTGATGCTATTGGCTGACAGATCCCGGGTCCTGGTTGGCTGTTGACTCTTGGCTCCGCCCTGAAGGCGGAGTATAAGAACCCGAGCTTCTCCCCGCCACTCCATTCTGTTGCTGAACTGCTGGGGACAAGTCTCGCTTAATAAAGCCTCATCGACTTCATCTCTACTCGTCTCTCTCGTAAGTCATTGTGCGCTACAATTTATTAAGCGAGCTTAAAGGACTATGGAGCTCCGGATCGCGCCGGAATGCCTGCGGATCAGCCCCCACGCAGCGAACTCGGCAGCAGTTTTTAAACACTGGCAAGCTGGTTTTGAAGGCTACCTCCGGACGGCCCCCGGCCGGATCACAGAAGACCAGAAAATGCAGGTCCTGCATTCGAGGGTAAGCCCGGAAATTTACCCTCTCATAGACGACGCAGAGGATTTCCCGACGGCGCTCGCAGCACTGAAGAGCATCTACGTTCGCCCCGTGAACCAGGCCTACGCACGCTACCAACTCGCAACGAGACGGCAAAGTCCCGGAGAATCGTTAGAGGAATTCTACGCCGCGCTGCTAATTTTGGGACGGGGCTGCAGCTGCCCGCCGGTGAACGCGATTGAACACACGGACATGCTAATTCGCGATGCGTTTGTGGCAGGTATGAACTCTCCCCAAATCCACCAAAGACTTTTAGAAAGAGAGTCGCTAGGACTCTCAGAGACACGGGCCCTTGCAGCTTCCCTAGATGTGGCCTCGCAAAATGCCCGCGCCTACGGCCCCGACCGCGCGGCAGCCCCTTGGGCTCCGTGGATCCCCGTCGCGACAAACCCCCCCCCCTCACAGGCTTGCGCGGTTAAAGCGCCAGACCATCCCGGGGGGGCCCGCTGCTATTTCTGCGGGCAAGCGAAACACCCCCGGCAGCGCTGCCCGGCCCGCGCAGCTATTTGCAAAAGCTGCGGCAAGAAGGGCCATTACGCGGCTGTGTGCCGGTCCCGGGGGGTCGCCGCAATCCCCGGAGAAGAACGAGCCCAGCGCATCCCAAACGCTCCCCAACCCCCCCAGCGCCCCATGTGTGACCCGCAGGCGCCGCTATTTTGGGTCCCGGGCACCACGAGGGGAGGATGGGCGCCGCCATCTTGTGACTCCCCAGCCACGTGCGATTCATGGGGGTGGCCATTTTGTCCACGCCCGACCACGTGCGATCCATGGGGGCGGCCATTTTGTCCACCCCCAGCCGCGTGCGATTCATGGACGCCGCCATCTTGGATGACAACAAAGGACCCCAGCATCGACGGCTCCACGGGGTCCGAAGAAGACGCCGAGACACTACGACCACGACTGCCTTCGGTGACGCTGGATCAATCACGGCCCCGGACGCTCCAGACGACGCCAACAACGGTGCTGATCAACGGACACGAGACATCATGCTTGATCGACTCCGGGAGCACCGAAAGTTTCATTCACCCTGACACGGTAAGACGCTGTTTTCTGACCATCCATCCAAGTACGCAAAAGATTTCCCTAGCTGCAGGATCCCACTCCGTAGAGATCAAAGGGTTCTGCATCGCGAACCTAACGGTGCAAGGGAGGGAGTTTAAAAACTATAGGCTCTACGTCCTTCCCCAACTCTGCGCGCCCACATTACTGGGATTAGATTTCCAGTGTAACCTGCAGAGCCTAACATTTCAATTCGGCGGCCCAATACCCCCACTCACTATCTGCGGCCTCGCAACTCTCAAGGTTGAACCGCCGTCCTTGTTTGCAAACCTCACCCCGGATTGCAAACCCGTCGCCACTAGAAGCAGACGGTACTGCGCCCAGGACCGGATATTTATTCGGTCTGAAGTCCAGCGGTTGCTGAAGGAAGGCATAATCCAGGCCAGCAATAGTCCCTGGAGAGCCCAGGTGGTAGTAGTAAAGACCGGGGAAAAGCAAAGGATGGTCATAGACTATAGCCAGACCATCAACAGGTACACACAGCTAGATGCGTACCCTCTCCCCCGCATATCCGACATGGTAAATCGGATTGCCCAGTATAAGGTTTTCTCCACCGTGGACCTCAAGTCTGCCTACCACCAGCTCCCCATCCGCCCAGGTGACCGCAAGTACACAGCCTTCGAGGCAGACGGGCGTCTATACCACTTCCTAAGGGTCCTAATTTGGTGTCACGAACGGGGTCTCGGTCTTCCAACGGGAGATGGACCGAATGGTTGACCAGCACGGGTTGCTGGCCACGTTCCCGTATCTCGACAACGTAACCATCTGTGGCCATGATCAGCAGGACCACGACGCCAACCTCCAAAAATTCCTCCAGACCGCTAACGCCTTGAACCTCACATACAACGAGGAAAAGTGCGTTTTTAGCACAAACCGGTTGGCCATCCTGGGATACGTAGTGCGCAATGGGATAATAGGCCCCGACCCCGAACGCATGCGCCCCCTCATGGAATTTCCCCTCCCCACTGCTCCAAAGCCCTGAAACGTTGCCTGGGGTTCTTTTCATATTACGCCCAGTGGGTCCCCCAGTATGCAGACAAGGCCCGCCCGCTAATACCTTCCCCCTGTCGACAGAGGCTCGCCAGGCCTCCAGCCGCATCAAAGCGGATATCGCAAAGGCCACGATGCGCGCCATCGACGAGTCCCTCCCCTTTCAGGTCGAGAGCGACGCCTCCGACGTAGCTCTGGCGGCCACCCTTAACCAAGCGGGCAGACCCGTGGCCTTTTTCTCCCGAACCCTCCACGCCTCAGAAATCCGCTACTCCTCAGTGGAAAAGGAAGCCCAAGCCATAGTGGAAGCTATGCGACATTGGAGGCATTACCTGGCCGGCAGGAGATTCATTCTCCTCACCGACCAACTGTCGGTAGCCTTCATGTTCGATAATGCACAGCGGGGCAAAATTAAAAATGACAAGATCTTAAGGTGGAGGATCGAGCTCTCCACCTTCAACTACGAGATCTTGTACCGTCCCGGAAAGCTGAACGAGCCGTCCGATGCCCTATCCCGCGGCACATGTGCCAACGCACAAATAGACCGTCTCCAAGCCCTCCACGAGGACCTCTGCCACCCGGGGGTCACTCGGTTCTACCATTTTATAAAGTCCCGCAACCTCCCCTACTCTGTGGAGGAGGTCCGTACAGTCACCAGGAACTGCCACATCTGCGCGGAGTGCAAACCGCACTTTTTCAGGCCGGATAGAGCGCACCTGATCAAGGCTTCCCGCCCCTTTGAACGCCTCAGTCTGGATTTCAAAGGGCCCCTCCCCTCCACCGACCGCAACACATACTTCCTGAACGTGGTGGACGAGTACGCCCGTTTCCCCTTCGCCATCCCCTGCCCCGACATGACAGCGGCCACAGTCATTGAAGCCCTTGGCACCATATTCACACTGTTCGGTTGCCCCGCATATATCCATAGCGACAGGGGGTCCTCCTTCATGAGTGACGAGCTGCGCCAGTTCCTGCTCAGCAAGGGCATAGCCTCGAGCAGGACGACCAGCTACAACCCCCAGGGGAACGGGAAAGTAGAGAGGGAGAACGGCACGGTCTGGAAGACCGTCCTACTGGCCCTACGGTCCAGGGATCTCCCAGTTTCCCGGTGGCAGGAGGTCCTCCCGGACGCTCTCCACTCCATCCGGTCGCTGCTATGTACCACCACTAACCAACCGCCTCATGAGCGCCTCCTTGTCTTCCCCAGGAAGTCCTCCTCCGGAACGTCGCTGCCGACCTGGCTGGCGGCCCCAGGACCCATCTTGCTCCGGAAACATGTGCGGGCGCACAAGTCGGACCCGTTGGTCGAGAGGGTTCACCTCCTCCACACGAACCCGCAGTACGCCTACGTGGCGTACCCCGACGGCCGACAGGACACGGTCTCCCTGCGAGACCTGGCGCCCGCCGGCAACACACACACACCCCCCGACACCGATCATCCCCTCCCTCCCACCGGCGCACCCCGCGACCGCCCCCTTCCTGGGAGGATCGGTTCTCCTCCCGTGTCCGCCCAGGAGTGAAACAGGAACAAACACCGAAACGCTCCCGGAGATGACAACGCCGGAACAAGCACCTGCACCACCACTGGGGCTGAGGCGATCGACGAGGAAGACCAGACCACCCGCTCGACTCGTGGCATCGGCGTGACACTAAGAATGTTGTTGGACTGTAACAAAAAAATTTTCTCTTACTAATATTGTAAATAGTTTCACAAACCTTGTACATCGCCCAGTGTAGGGCTAAAACTCTAATGGCATGCCGAAAATTTTCCTCCCAGGACCAGCCTTGTAAACCCCTACCACCATGCGAACCACCATCCCGCCGGGTTCATTTTTAACAAGGGGTGAATGTGGTAGTATGTATTAGGGGTCATGTGGGACTGTGAAGCCATGATGCTATTGGCTGACAGATCCCGGGTCCTGGTTGGCTGTTGACTCCTGGCTCCGCCCTGAAGGTGGAGTATAAGTACCTGAGCTTCTCCCCGCCGCTCCATTCTGTTGCTGAACTGCTGGGGACAAGTCTCGCTTAATAAAGCCTCATCGACTTCATCTCTACTCGTCTCTCTCGTAAGTCATTGTGCGCTACAAGGGGCAAAAAGGATTTTGATTTGATTTGATTTATTATTGTCACATGTATTAGTATCAGTGAAAGTATTGTTTCTTGCATGCTCGACAGACAACACATACCGTATATAGGGAAGGAAGGAGAGACTACAGAATGCAAAAGAGTTAAAATGAAGTTTTAGAAGCATAGAACGAGGGTAAAAGATAGAATTAGAGGGTATACTGGGTCGCCTCGCTCCGGCGCCATCTTGGATATATATGGTATATTAATCAGGGCAATGGGGAGAACTCCCCTAATAGTGGTTGTGGGATTTTTCCAATGCTCACCTCAGAATTTCTCAGTGTAATATCAGCTGATGATGGGTTTATATGCTTAAACAGGGTTTCCACTGCACATCTGGAAAGTTTAGGATGGTAAATTCGGAGCAATTTCCGGAACATTCACCCCATTGTGTTCTTACCATGAATCTGACTCCAATCAACCAAACTTGCCCAGGCCAGCTATTGAAGCTGAGACATTTCTGTTCTATATGGTTTCGCATCATGCTGCCTGAACCTTTGGGAAGAATGAAGTCATAATTATGCAGAAAGTCTCTCATGATGTTAATCCCAATTGGCTACAGTCTATGATAAGGTGACTTGGAGTCGGCAAGGAGTAGGCTTGGTGGACCCATTGGTTTCTCTGAGTTCATGTTTTAAAGTCTTCTGAATGCTGTTGCAGCACAACACGTTGGAAACAAGGCCCTTCTCTCTGACACACAATCCTACTGATGTCAATACTTCCTGGTGCATCATGGTATTGATGAAAATGCTCTTCAAGAGCATGGCACAGTTTCAACCTTCAGGAGTATTATTAAAAATGTTTGGGTTCTGAAAAATGAACAGTTTGTTTGACACCTCAAGCTTTCTGTCATCATGTGACCATGCCATGAGTCTGCCTCTGGAGGCAGACATCTTAAGATCAGTTCAATAAAAGCCTCTCACAGAAACACACTAAAAAAGTACAGCTGTCCTTATGCTTGTGGCCTGACAGCTTCAAGGACAGGCCTGTGGATACAAGAGCATACTGAAATAGCTGAAGATGGTATCTTGGATGACTTCCGGTGGCGGCTATGAGGGAGTAGGTCGCACACTTGGTGGCCCCCGTTTCGGTCAGACTTTTGGACCTTTTCCCCTGACCTTTTTGCGCTTTTGAGTGTGGAACTGGAAACATTGGTACTCAGGCGCTGAACCCAGGCAGAGTTGTACAGACTTAAGAAGCGGAGGGACGGTAAACAGCAGAAGAAGTGGTCAAGCAAGGGCACGGTGGAGGCTGTGAGGGAGACGAATATGGCCGATGTCCAGAGCAAGGCGCCGACAGCCCAGCCTACAATGGAGCAGTTGCTACAGGCCATGCAGGAGGGCTTTTTAGCTCTGAAGCGCAATAATTTGGAGCCGCTCCAGAAGTCGATTGACCGATTGGGGAAAAAAGGCTGGATGATGAGGCTGAGAAGCTCCAGAAGCTGGAGAAGACAGTGGAGGTGCAGGCCAACTTTCAAACGGTGGCGGACGTGAAGATTCGGAGGTTGAGGGATCAGCAAAAAATGCTCCTGGAAAGGCTGGAGAACTTGGACAACAGAACTCGCCAGCAGAATGTAAGAATCGTTGGCCTTCCAGAGGAGCTTGAGGGGCTAGATGCTGCCACGTATGTGGAGAGTTTGTTTCAGAAGTTGCTGGGAATTAGGTGTTCCCTTGCCCGCCGGTGGTGGACAGGGCATACAGAGTGCAGGTGAGGCAGCCCCAACGAGGTGGTCCCGCACGAGCAATGGTGGTCTGGTTCCACAGGTACCTGGACAATGAGCGGGTTCTGCAATGGGCCAAGAGCACGCAAAGCTGTACTTGGGACAATAGCACCCTGCGTATTTACCAAGACCTAAGTACTGAGGTGGCCAGAAGGAGGGGAGGCTACAGGCAGGTGAAGGAGATTTTGTATGAGAACAAGGTGAAGTTCGGGTGCTTTTTCCGGCACTAATGTGGGTTACGTATGAGAGTTAGCACCACTATTTCGAGGACCCCGAGAAGGCGATGGACTTTGTTCAGAAGCAAGGGCTGGCCCTGAGCTGAGGACTCTTGGACTCATGGTAGTACTTTTAAGTCTATTTTGTTTCTCTCTTGCTGTGAGAGATGCCTGCATGCTTGGGTCCGTTCTTTTTGCTTTTTCAACCTTTTTAAGTTGATGTATTTTGGTTGCAATGTGTTTTTCTTGTTCTTTTTCGTGGTTTCCTTGAATGTTTCCTTTTTGGGTTTCTTGTTTGGTTGGAGTTTTGGTAGGGGGAAAATAGAATAAAGAAAATAGTTTAAAAGGTGTGGTTATGCTGGGGGTCTCGGGGGAATTCTTTGCAATCTTTTTCTGTGTTTGGAGGGGAAGGGCTGAGAGTGCCTGGTACTTGTCTCTATTTGTTTGATTTAAATTGCACTATTGTTGGGGATGTCTCTGACTGGTATAGAGTTTTTGTTTAAGCAGGGCTGGTTTGGGGAAATGGTATGGATGGGCCGGGGGGAGGGGAGCCCGAGAACAATGGGTGAGAGGCGTGCTGGCGCTGAAGCTGGGAGTCACCAGGCTAGCTGGGTGGGCTAGTCAACGGAAGCCAGGTGGGGGTGTTCATATAGTTAGATTAGAGCAGGGGTGAGGTGGTAGGATGGTGTTGCTAGGGGGAGGGGGGGGGGGGTTGATCTGCTGACGAGGATGGAAATTGGACATGGCAACAGTGAGGAGGTCATGGGTGGAGCTGGCCAGGAGGCGGGCCAGAGGATGCGCGACCCATGGCTGGGGGGCTGGCCAAGGAAAGGGGATGGCTGATTGGCAAGGGGGGGGGGGGGGCAACCAGGCTGATCACCTGGAATGTTAGAGGGTGAAACGGGCCAGTGAAGAGGGCGCGTGTGTTCGCGCATTTGTGGGTTCTGAAGGCGGACGTAGTCATGCTGCAGGAGACGCACCTGAAAGTGGCAGACCAGGTTAGGCTAAGGAAGGGCTGGGTTAGTCAGGTCTTTCATTCGGGGCTCGACACTAAGACGAGGGGGGTTGCGATCCTGATTAATAAAAGGGTTCAATTTGAGACGGAGGGTACAGTTGCGGATGGGGGCAGCAGATTTGTTATGGTTAGGGGTAAGCTCGAAGGGGTGAGAGTAGTCTTGGTTAGTATGTATGCCCCTAATTGGGACGATTTTATCAGGAGGTTGCTGGGGAAGATCTCCGACTTGGACTCGCGCAAACTGATCATGGGTGGGGACTTTAACACAGTCCTGGACCCGAACCTGGTCGGTCATGTTCAAGAACGGGCAGGTTGCCAGCGATGGCAAAGGAACTGAGAGGGTTCATGGAGCAAATGGGGGAAGCTGATCCGTGGAGATTTAGCCGGCCGTCAGCGAGGGAGTTTTCGTACTACTCTCACGTACACAAGGTGTATTCCCGAATTGATTTCTTTGTCATGAGTAGGGACTTGCTGGCCGGGATGGTGGGGGCAGAATATTCGGCAATTGCCATATCGGACGATGCTCCCCACTGGGTAGATCTATAAGGATAGCTTTCAGCGCCCACAATGGAGGCTGGAAGTTGGATTGCTAGCGGACAAGGCGGTGTGTGAGAGACTCAGGAGATGCATGCCGAATTACCTCAGCAGCGGTGCTCTGGGAAGCGCTGAAGGCAGTGGTGAGAAGGGAGCTGATCTCAATACGGGCCCATAGGGACAGGACAGGCAGGGCAGAAACGGACCGACTGGTTAAGGAACTTTTACGGATGGACAGGAGCGACGCAGGGTCCTGAGTTACTCAGGAAACGACAGAGGCTGCAGGCCGAGTTCGGGGTGCTGACTACAGGCAAGGCTGTAGAGCAGCTTAGAAAGGCAAAAGGTGCGATATATGAGCATGGAGAGAAGGCCAGCAGAATGCTCGCGCAGCAACTAAGGAAGAGAGAAGCGGCTAGGGAGATAGGAAGGATAGCGGATGGGGAGGGAAATCTGGTGGGGGACCCGGCAGGGCTGAACAAGGTGTTTAGGGACTTTTATAGTAAGCTGCACACTTCGGAACCTCCCAGGGGACCGGAGGGGATGAGGCGATTCCTGGACGGACTTACCTTCCCAAGAGTGGGTAGGAGGTTGGTAGGCGGATTGGGGGTCCTGGTCAGGATCAAAGTGGTATTGGGGGTCCTGAAGGTCATACAGTCGGGTAAAGCCCCAGGGCCGGATGGGTATCCTGTGTAGTTTTATAAAAAGTTTGCCGAGATAGTGGGGCCGGTGCTGGTCAGGGTTTTTAACGAGGCAAGAGGCAGAGGGGTTCTACCCCCGACGATGTCGCAGGCCATTATTTCGCTTATTCTGAAACGGGATAAAGACCCGGAGGCTTGTAGGTCTTACAGGCCGATAGCTTTGATCAACGTAGAAGCTAAGTTACTGGCCAAGATCTTTGGACCTCCGTATCAAGCCAGATCGCCTGCAGCTGGATCCGCAATCAAGCAACACCAAAAAGGACTTCGAGGCGTATATCAACTCAGCGACCACCCCTGTTCCGGAGACTCAGAAGACCCAGGACGCCCCGAACTACGCCGACGCCATGGCGCTTCTCAAAGAAAACTACACACAGAAACCAAACACGCTCTTCGCCAGGCACGTACTCGCCACTCGCTCTCAACTCCCTGGTCAGTCCATCGAAGACTTCTGGCGGGCCCTAATCCCACTCGTCCGGGACTGTGACTGTCAGGCCGTTACAGCCGCTGAACATTCGAACCTCCTTATGCGGGACGCGTTTGTTATGGGGATTGGGTCGGACCCCATACGCCAAAGACTGTTAGAAGGGGCCACGCTCGATCTAGCTGAGACAAAGAAGCTAGCGCTCTCTATGATGGTCGCCTCACGCAACAGTCAGGCCTACCCCTCCAGCCGCGCAGCCCACCCCTCCTAGGCATAGTGGACCCCACAGATGGCCGCCCCAGTGGGGGCCTTACCCAGCCAGTACGCCTGCGCCACGCGTCAGCCCGTGCACCTCAGGGCTCCCCGATGTTACTTCTGCGGCCAGCAGAAACACCCTCGCAAACGCTGCCCAGCCCGCACAGCCCTTCTTCGCCGCGGTGTGCCAGGCCTGCGCAGTCGTCGCTATCGCCCCCACACCCCTGTCTACACACAATGGGTGCCGCCATCTTCATCTCCCCGGACCACGCGCGGCCAGTGGGCGCCGCCATCTTCCCCCCCTCAGTCCACATGAGCCCCATGGGCGCCGCCATCTTGTCCAACCCCCGCAACATGCGGCCCATGGATGCCGCCATTTTGTCCCCCGCAGGATCTTCAGACGCTGCCATCTTGTCTCCCCCACGGGGCATGGACACCGACAGCATTCCAGGCTCCCCATTATCCGACGCCAGCGACGCCCGACCACAACTCGCCTCAGTGATGATCGACCAGTCTCGTCCGCACAACCTGGCCACCGAAGCGACCAGCGTGAAAATCAACGGCCACGTGACCTCTTGCCTGCTGGACTCCGGGAGCACCGAAAGCTTCATACACCCGGATACGGTAAGGCGCTGCTCCCTCGCGGTACACCCTGCCAACCAAAGAATCTCCCTGGCCTCTGGATCCCATTCCGTCGTGATCTGGGTGTACTGTACGGTCACACTCACGGCCCAGGGCATAAAATTCAGCGGCTTCTGCCTCTACGTCCTCCCCATCCTCTGCGCTGCTCTACTACTAGGCCTGGACTTTCAGTGCAATCTCCAGAGCCTAAACACCAAATTCGGCGGGCCCTTACCACCCCTCACTGTGCGGCCTCGCGACCCTAAAGGTCGATCCGCCTTCTCTCTTGCAAATCTAACCCCGGATTGCAAACCCATCACCACCAGGAGCAGACGGTACAGCACCCAGGACAGGACCTTCATCAGGTCCGAGGTCCAGCGGCTGCTTCAGGACGACATCATCGCGGCCAGCAACAGTCCCTGGAGAGCCCAAGTGGTAGTTGTTTTGTTATGCTCTTGTCGTAGCATAAGCTGCTTCCTTGATGTGCACTCTGACAAAGCAAGGTTCAGACTTGGAGATAGCTTTAACATGTTTATTAAACTATTAACAATTCTCCTTCTTGGATTCGACGCTACTGTTAATCCTTCTACACCTACTCAGACTGACTAACCAGTCTGCTACAATCCACGTGATGGGAGTGATGTGTAATCAACCCTGTGCCTGTTCTCACTGAGAGTCTCCACTGGAAAGAGGAAGATTGTGTGTGATGTGTCCTTTTATATGGGTTGGTGGTGTCACCTCTGTGTGTATCGTGAATGCCCATTGGTCGTGTCCTATCTTACTGACCTATTGGTTGACTGTCTGTGTGTCATGTCTCTGGTGCTCCCTCTAGTGTCTAGCTAGGTTTACTGTATGTATATTAACCCTTTGTGTACTTACAGTGATGTATATCATCACATCCCCCCTTTTTTCGTGTTACATATTTTCTGTACAGTGTTAAAGAAAATTGAAAAAACTAGGTAGATGTATGATACTCTGTACAAGTTATGATAACAGTGATCATTAAACAATAAGTCCAAATCATATGCATGAGTCCAAAGTTCATTAATTATCATGGTCGAGTGGCTTTCTTGTTTGGTTGGTGAGTTGGTGATGTTGATGGTGGCATTGCAGTGTAAACGCCATCAGGGTCCCTGTGCTGAAGGAACCAAGAAGTGGTCACATCACCTCGTTGTCGGATTTGGACTCTTTTTTTTTCCGATGCTTGTGGTGGTAATTTCTGATGGCATCCGTCCTGAAAGCCAGGTTGCCTGTTGGTAGTGCAGCAAACGTGAATTGGTAAGATGCATCGTCCTGCCATGGCATGTCATTGTACTGAGTTGAGCAGTAACAGTGTCCCTCATTTGCAGAGTTGTACCATGTCGTACCAGTCGTAGTTCCATTCGTGTTGTTTTTGTTGTGCTTTTTGTCGACATTGTTGCCTTTGGTACGCTTCTTGCTATTGTTTTTGATGTTGTTGTTGTGTTGGTTGGTTTTGTTGCCGTGTTTGCTGCGCTCAAGGACCACACTCTGTGGATAATACGAGTCCTTCACACAGTTACTCGTGTCAGCGTCCGTTGTGGCATCTGCTGTTTCCTTGAGTGTGCCATCACTGAGTTGCGGCACCCTCCGTCTGGAGTCATGTCCGGCTTACTTGAATCAGCTTTGGCTTGTGGTTTCTCCCCGTCTGGAGTCTGGACTGTTTCACCTGAGTCGGTTTTGGCTTGTCGATGCTCCCCGTCTGGAATCTGCTCTGTTTCACCTGTGTCAGCTGAGGTTTCTTGATGCTCCCCGTCCGGAGTCATTGCAGATTCACTTGAGTCAGCTGAGGTTTCTTGATGCTCCCCGTCCGGAGTCAAAACATTCAGGAATGCATTTGTTTGTGGAGAGGCTCGAGCGAATGAGGTTTGAAGTAACGTGGTGTCACCGGAGTCACCAGTTGTCTCACTGTGATTGTCGAGTGCCTCTGTACACACTAGCTGAGGTCTGTCATGTTGCATGTCTGGTATGGGAAGTGGGATGCCGTCGTCACTTGTCTCACATACAGTGGGTAGAGCCTCAGTGTCTTCTTGTCGTTCACTTGAGCTGGGTAGACCATCAGAGTCTTCTTCTGGTGGCTCAAATAATCTGGGTGGACTGTCATAGTCTGCTTGCTGTATACTTGAGCGTGGCAGACTGTCATCGTCTTTCTGTTATTCACTTGAGCGTGGCATTGTCTGCTGCTGATTGCTCAGAGGAGGTTGCTAGACCCTCATGGTCTTGTTCATGCAAGGACTGCGCTTTGGAGTCTTGCATTGCTTCTATCGTGGAGTCTGTCCACTAGCTCGCTGTGGAGGCTTGTGTCACTCCCTCTGTGGAGTCTTGCAGCGTTCCCTGTGTGGAATCGTGCATTGGTCTCTCTGTGGAAACTGTCATCACTTTTTGTTCATGCAAGGATTGCGCTCTGGAGTCTTGTGTTGCTTCTGTCGTGGAGTCTGGCCTTGAGCTCTCTGTGGAGGCTTGTGTCACTCGAGTCACTTCTTGTTCATGCAAGGACTGCGCTGTGGAGTCTTGTGTTGCTTCTGTCATGGAGTCTGTCCACGAGCTCGCTGTGGAGGCTTGTGTCATTGGAGTCACTTCTTGTGTGGAGACGTGCAGTTGTCTCGCTGTGGAGTCTTTCATCACTTTCTGTGTGGAGTCGGGGACCCTTCGCGGTGCGTGGACCACTCTCTGTGTGGAGTCAGGGACCCTTCGCGGTGTGTGGACCACTCTCTGTGTGGCAGCAGGCCGCTTTCTGTGGGCATGTACCGCTCTCCGTCTCTTGGTGTCAGGCCGCAGCATAATCCTGCACTCACGAGTCGGGATGTCATATCTGCTTGGCTGAAGATCCTCAAATCCGACGAACTCGGCGACGGGGCGTCATTGTGCAACACATCTAGTTGCGGTTCGGATTTGGTACTGGGGTAGCCTCCCAAGGTGAAAGCTTCATCTGAGTCGTTGTCTTCCAAGACCACATCATCACGTTTTGTGTCGGAGCAGGCATTGGGCTCGCGATGTCCAAAGAAGAATTCAAGGTCTGAGTCATAGTCTTCAAGGACTATATCATCTCTTTGGGCGGTGCTAACTGCTTGTTGCAGGGTGCTGCGGAGGTTACTTTCAGCTACTGGTCGAATTTCAGGTATTGTGCTGTCGTTCCAGGTGAAAGAAACTTGTTTTGAGGCGTTAATTTTTTTTTTGTGTGTTTTGGGACATTTCCCCTTTAAGTGGGCGTGGTCTGGGGCCTCTGGCATCATGACGCTTGTGACGTACTGCGTAGGAAGCGATTGCGAATACGCATATCGCTGTTCCTTTACTTGGGGCCTTTTTCGCAATTGCGCATGCGTGGCTTCTCGCGCAAGCGCAAATGGACCTTCCCATTCTGTGGGCTCTGCACGCAACTGCGCATGTGCAGCACCTTTTCCAAGATGGCTGCAATTCGTTGTTGCAAGCCTACCTCGCGGTGAGTTTTGGCACCTGTTTTACCTTTTCTTCTTGTATGTTCCTCGCAGAATTCTTGGAATTTGTCCAGGACTGTCTGGAAATTGCTCTTGTTTTGCCCCTTTGAGTATTAGAAGGTCTGGAAGATTTCAGCTGCTTCTGGACCCGTGATGGTAAGTAGAAGCTTTATTTTTTCTGCATCCGCCACGCCATCTAGGTCGCACGCTACCAGGTAGATCTCGAATCTCTGCCTGAACCAACGGCAGTTTTCACGGGAATCGGAATCCCGAACATCATCTTGCCTAGCTTTTGTTGCTGGTTGTCACTGTTTTGTTGAGTTGAGCTATATAGATTTAAACAGTTACTCACTGGTACCATGTTTTGTTATGCTCTTGTCGCAGCATAAGCTGCTTCCTTGATGTGCACTCTGACAAACAAAGATTCAGAGTTGGAGATAGCTTTAACACGTTTATTAAACTATTAACAATTCTCCTACTTGGATTTGAAGCTACTGTTAATCCTTCTATAGCTACTCAGGCTGACTATCCAGTCTGCTACAATCCATGTGGTGGGAGTGATGTGTAATCAACCCTGTGTCTGTGCTCACTGAGAGTCTCCACTGGAAAGAGGAAGATCATGTGTGATGTGTCTTTTATATGGGTTGGTGTAATGCCCTGCTGTGGTGGTGTCACCTCTATGTGTATCGTGAATGCCCATTGGTCATGTCCTATCTTCCTGACCTATTGGTTGACTGTCTGTGTGTCATGTCTCTGGTGCTCCCTCTAGTGTCCAGCTAGGTGTAGTGTATGTACATTAACCCTTTGTGTACTTATAGTGATGTATATCACCACAGTAGTCATTAAAGCTGGGGAGAAACACAGATTGGTCGTGGACTACAGCCAGACCATCAATCGGTACACGCAGATCGACGCGTACCCCCTCCCACACATATCTGATATGGTCAATCAGATTGCACAGTACCGGGTCTTCTCAATGGTAGACCTCAAATCCGCCTACCACCAGCTCCCCATTTATAAATCGGACCGTCCATACACTGCTTTCGAGACGGACGGTCGTCTCTATCACTTCCTCAGGGTTCCCTTCGACGTCACTAACGGGTCTCGGTCTTCCAAAGGGAGATGGACCAAATGGTCGACCGGTACGACTTGCGGGCCACCTTCCCGTACCTAGACAACGTCACCATCTGCGGCCATGACCAACAGGACTACGATGCCAACCTTGCCAAATTTCTCCACACCGCCACTCATACTTGGCTATGTGGTCCAGAACTGAGTTCTGGGGCCCGATCCCAACCGCATGCACCCCCTCATGGAGCTCCCCCTTCCCTACCGCCCCAAGGCCCTCAAATGCTGGCTGGGGTTCTTCTCATAATACGCCCAGTGGATCCCAAACTATGTGGACAAGACCCGCCCACTCATACAGTCCACACACTTTCCCCTGGCGGCCGAGGTACAACAGGCCTTCGCCCGTATCAGAGCCGATATCGCCAATGCTGGGATGCACGCAGTAGACGAGACACTGCCCTTTCAATTAGAGAGCGACACATCGGACGTCGCCCTAGTCGCCACCCTCAATCAGGCAGGCAGACCCGTGGCATTCTTCTCACGCACACTTCATGCCTCAGAAATTCGGCACTCATCCATCGAAAAAGAGGCCCAAGCTATTGTTGAGGCTGTGCGGCATTGGAGGCCGGCAGGAGATTCACCCTCCTCACTGACCAACGGTCAGTAACCTTCATGTTCAATGATATGGAGATGCTGGCGTTGGACTGGGGTGAGCACAGTAAGAAGTCTTACAACACCAGGTTAAAGTCCAACAGGTTTGTTTCGATGTCACTAGCTTTCGGAGCGCTGCTCCTTCCTCAGGTGAATGAAGAGGTATGTTCCAGAAACATATATATAGACAGATTCAAAGATGCCAGACAATGCTTGGAATGCGAGCATTAGCAGATGATTAAATCTTTACAGATCCAGAGATGGGGCAATCACCAGGCAGGAATGTTCCCTTCCAGTCGGGGAACACTTCAGCAGTCAAGGACATTCAACCTCTGATCTCCAGGTAAGCGTTCTCCAAGCCAGCCTTCAGGATGCGCGACAACGCAGAATCGCCGAGCAGAAACTTATAGCCAAGTTCCGCACACATGAGTGCGGCCTCAACCGGGACCTGGGATTCATGTCGCATTACATTCATCCCCCACCATCTGGCCTGCAAAATCCTACCAACTGTCCTGGCTTGACACAATTCACACCTCTTTAACCTGGGGTTACCCCGGACCGTGTGCGCCTGCTGAAAGCCTCCCGCCCCTTTGAACGCCTCAGCGTGGATTTCAAAGGGCCCCTCCCCTCCACCAACCGAAACACGTATATTCTCAGTGTGGTCGATGAATACTCCAGATTCCCCTTCACCATTCCATGCCCATCGCCTCCAGCAGGACGACCAGCTTTAAGCCCCGGGGAAACGGGCAGGTAGAGAGGGAGAACGGGATGGTGTGGAGGGCCATCCAACTGGCCCTACGGTCCGGGAACTTCCCAGCCTCTCGCTGGCAGGCGGTCCTCCCTGATGCACTCCACGCCATTCGACCACTGCTGTGCACCGCTACTAACAACACACCCCATGAACGTCTTTTTGCCTTCCCCAGGAAGTCCACATCAGGGATGTCGCTCCCGACTTGGCTCGCGGCTCCAGGACCAGTCCTGCTCCGTAGGCACGTCCGACTCCAGAAGGCGGACCCGTTGGTGGAGAGGGTGCAATTGCTCCATGCAGACCCCCAGTATGCCTACGTGGCGTACCCCGCCAGCCGCCGTGATACTGTCTCCCTCAGGGACCTGGCACCAGCAGGTTCCACACACACATACCCTTCCGGCCCGGCGCCACCCTCCCCTACCCCGGCGCTCCCAGCATTAACCCCACCAGGTCCATCCGTCCTTCCCCTGCCCACCCCCGAGGATGAAGAGGGTTTTGGCACGCTCCCGGAGTCACCGAACATTGGGCCAGCATCGACATTGTCCCCACCACTATGTCGCTCCCAGCGGAACATCAAGGCACCGGACTGGATAAACATCTAACTGGTCCTCCGGACTTCAAAAGACATTTTTTCTCTGCTTAAATACTGTAAATATAGATTCATTGCTGTATATAGTTCTCCACCATCCCCGCCGGACTCAATTTCAACAGGGGGTTAATGTAGTAAACCACTGTTGCATCTATATTAGGTGATGTAAGGTAGGACTTGTACTACAGGTTCGCCGGTAGTCCCTGCCTGCTGGCTCCGCCCAGTAGGCGGAGTATAAATATGCGCGTCCTCCATTCAGCAGCCATTTTGCCAGCTGCTGTGGGAGGCCACACATCTTAGAGCAATAAAGCCTCAGTTGTATCCAACTCTAATCTTTGTTCAATTGATCGTGCATCAATCTTGGCGACTAGAATTGAGGAATGTGTACCGGACGTAGTTGCGGAGGACCAAACCGGCTTCGTAAAGGGTAGGTAACTGGTGGCCAATCTAAGAAGGCTGCATAATGTGATTATGATGCCCCCGGAGAGCAGGGCGGCAGAAATAGTGGTAGCTATGGATGTGGAAAAGGCTTTTGACCCGATCGAATGGGACTATCTGTGGGAGGTGCTGGGACGGTTTGGGTTCGTGGCGGGGTTCATTGTCTGGGTTAGGCTGTTATATCAGGCCCCAGAGGCTAGTGTAAGGACGAACAGGACGACATCAGATTACTTCAGACTGCACCGCGGGACGAGACAGGGTTGCCCTCTCTCCCCACTGCTGTTCGCACTGGCCAAAGAGCCCCTGGCAATTGCTCTGAGAGCTTCAAGGGACTGGAAAGGGCTGGTCCGGGGAGGGAGTGGAACATAAAGTCTCGTTATACACGGATGACCTGCTGTCATACGTATCGGACCCAATAGCGGGGATGGACAGTATCATGGAAATCCTGAGGGAATTTGGCTGGTTCTCAGGGTATAAATTGAACATGGCTAAGAAGAGCGAGTTGTTCGTAATTCAGGCGAGGGGGCAGGAGAGTAGGCTGAAGGGGTTGCCGTTCAGGCTGGTAGGAGAAAGCTTCAGATACTTGGGGATACAGGTGGCATGGGACTGGGGCAAGTTGCATAAGCTCAACCTGTCCCGACTGGTGGAACGAGTGAGGGAGGAGGTTCGGAGTTGGGACGCGCTCCCGCTGTCACTAGCGGGGAGGGTGCAGACTGTTAAGATGACGATACTCCCGAGATTCTTGTTCATATTTAAGTTTCTCCCCATTTTCATCCTGAGATTCTTCTTTAAGAGGCTGAATAAAATTATCCTGGGATTTGTCTGGGCGGGGATGTCCCCGCGGGTGAGGAAGATGATGCTCAAAAGGAACAGAAGGGAAAGGGGGCTGGCGTTGCCGAACTTCAGCAACTACTACTGGGCGGCCAACATAGCGATGATAAGGAAATGGATGGTGGGTGTGGGGTCGGTTTGGGAGCAGATGGAGGCTGCTCCGTGCAGGGGCACCAGTTTGGCAGCCTTGGTTACGGCGCCTCTGCCACTCCCGCCGGCGTGGTACTCCACCAGCCCTATAGTGGTAGCGGCTCTTTGGATCTGGGGCCAGTGGAGGAGGCATATAGAGGAATTGAGAGCATCGGTGTGGACCCCAATCTGTGGCAATCACCGATTTGCCCCGGGGAACATGGACGGTGGGTATGGATTGTGGCGGAGGGCGGGGATTGCGAGGGTGGGTGATCTGTTCTTGGGAGGGAGCTTCCCGAGCATGAGGGCGTTGGAGGAGAAGTTTGGGCTGGCGGGATGGAATGACTTTCGATACATACAGGTGCGGGATTTTGTGCGTAGGCTGGTGCCATCCTTCCCACGCCTCCCGCCAAAGGGGAGGCAGGACAGGGTATTATCGAGGGGAGAGGTAGGTGAGGGTAGAGTCTCAGATATTTACAAAGAACTAATGGGAGCAGAGGATACACAGACTGAGGACCTGAAGCTTAAATGGGAGGAGGAGCGCGGGGGGGAGATGGAGGACGGTATTTGGGCAGAAGCTCTGAGCAGAATAAACACGACCGCAACCTGTGCCAGGCTCAGTCTGATCCAGTTTAAGGTCGTGCACCGGGCCCACATGACGGTGGCCTGGATGAATAAATTCTTCGGGCTGGAGGACAGGTGTGCCAGATGTGCCGGTGGGCCGGCTAATCCCGTGCACATGCTCTGGTCGTGCCCTAAACTCGGGGGGGTACTGGCAGGGATTCGCGGACATCATGTCCCGGGTTTTGAAAACTGGGGTGGTAATAAGTCCTGTGGTGGCAATCTTTGGGGTGTCGGAGGACCCGGGGGTCCAGGAGGAGAAGGAGGCCGACGTCTTTGCCTTTGCTTCCCTGGTAGCCCGGCGACGAATACTGTCGGCATGGAGGGACTCGAGGCCCCCGAAGACCTTAGTATGGCTATCAGACATGGCAAGCTTTCTCGGTCTAGAGAAAGTTAAGTTCGCCTTGAGAGGTTCACTATCGGGTTTCGCCCGGAGGTGGCAGCCATTCATTGACATCTTCACGGAGAATTAATCTTCAGCAGGGGGGAGCTAGGATAGAGTAGAGTAGGGGGTGGTTTAGGCAGGTCCTTGCGAGAATGGAGTTGTGGTGTGTACTGTGTGTTATTTGCTTTTCTTTTTAAAAAAAAATATATTCAATAAAAATTTTTAACAACACAATTTTTCTCCCTTACAAACAATGACCCCACCCCCCTCCACCCCCCCATCCCCCCGTAACAAAATAACAAGAAATCGCACTGAGCAAGATATATACATGGCAAAATGGTATATTTACATAGCTTTATACACTGGCTCTCTCCCGCACGTGCCAGTTTCTCCAACCCTTCATGTTATCTCTTGCTCATCCATCCCCCCCAAGCAATCCTCTATTCCCCCTCCCCCTCCCAAGGCGTCCCCCCCTGGGTTGCTGCTGCTGCTGACCGACCTTCCTCTAACGCTCCGCGAGATAGTCCAGGAACGGTTGCCACCGCCTGTAGAACCCCTGCGCAGACCCTCTCAAGGCGAACTTAATCCTCTCCAGCTTTATGAACCCAGCCATGTCGTTTATCCTGGACTCCACGCTAGGGGCTTTGCCTCCTTCCACATTAGCAAGATCCTTCGCCGGGCTACTAGGGACGCAAAGGCCAGAATGCCGACCTCTTTCGCCTCCTGCACTCCCGGTTCGTCCACTACTCCAAATATTGCTAGCCCCCAGCTTGGCTTGACCCGGACTTTCATCACCTGAGATATTGCTCCCACCACTCCTCTCCAGAACCCCTCCAGTACCGGGCATGACCAAAACATATGGACATGATTCGCCGGGCTCCCTGAGCACCTTCCACATCTGTCCTCTACCCCAAAGAACCTGCTCAACCTCGCCCCCGTCAAGTGAGCTCTGTGAACCACCTTAAATTGTATCAGGCTGAGCCTGGAACACGAGGAGGAGGAATTAACCCTACCTAGGGCATCAGCCCACAGACCTTCCTCGATCTCCTCCCCTAGCTCCTCCTCCCATTTACCCTTCAACTCTTCTACCAGTGCCTCCCCCTCTTCTTTCATCTCCTGGTGTATTGCCGACACGTTGCCCTCCCCGACCCACACACCCGAGATCACCCTATCTTGAATCTCCTGTACCGGGAGCAACGGGAATTCCCTCACCTGTCGCCTCACAAATGCCCTCACCTGCATATATCTAAAAGCATTTCCCGGGGGTATCTCAGACTTCTCCTCCAGTGCCCCTAGGCTTGCAAACGTCCCGCCAATGAACAGGTCCCCCATTCTTCTAATCCCCGCCCGATGCCAGCTCTGGAACCCCCCGTCCATCCTCCCCGGGACAAACCGGTGGTTGCCCCTGATCGGGGACCACACCGAGGCTCCCATTGCACCACTGTGCCGTCTCCACTGACCCCAGATCCTTACCGTTGCCACCACCACCGGGCTCGTGGTGTACCTTGTCGGCGAGAGCGGCAGCGGTGCCGTCACTAACGCCCCCAGGCTCGTTCCTTTACAGGACACCATCTCCATCCTCTTCCATGCTGCCCCCTCTCCCTCCATCACCCACTTGTGGATCATCGCCACATTTTCTGCCCAGTAATAGCTCCCTAGGTTTGGCAGCGCCAACCCTCCTCGGTCCCTACTTCGTTCCAGGAACCCTCTCCTTACCCTCGGGGTCCTATTCGCCCACACAAACCCCATTATGCTCCTGCCTACTCTCTTGAAAAAGGCCTTGGTGATCACGATGGGAAGGCACTGAAACACAAACAGAAACCTCGGGAGGACCACCATTTTGACCGACTGCACTCTACCCGCCAGCGAGAGCGGTAACATGTCCCATCTTTTGAAGTCCTCCTCCATTTGCTCCACCAACCTCGTCAGATTCAGTTTATGTAGGGCCCCCCAACTCCTGGCTATCTGGATCCCCAGATACCGAAAACTCCCCGCCGCCCTCCTCAGTGGTAGGTCCCCTATCCCTCTTTCTTGGTCCCCTGCCTGTAATACAAAGAGCTCACTCTTCCCTACATTGAGCTTATAGCCCGAAAACTCCCCAAACTCCCTTAGAGTCTGCATGACCTTTGCTTTTCTTTTTGTACAGTACTATACAATGTCATTGTTTTATATGCCAAAAATACCTCAATAAAATTGTTTATTAAAAAAGAAAATGGTATCTTGTGGAAAGATTATAGAGTCATCATCACTAAGGAACTGAGATGCTGAAACACATCCATGCGAGCCATCAAGGAATTGAGTTGACTTTAAGAAAGGCAAGAGATGTGCTTTACTGGCCAAATATGGGCAATGAAATGAAATGTATGGTGGGTATAACGAGAGAGCCGTTCATGATGCACAACACCCCAGACAGATCATGGATGAAGATGGGAGTAGGCATTTTCACTTTGGCAGGAAATGATTATCTAGTCACTACAGACTACTATTCTGACCACTGAGAGTTACACCAGATGACATCAATGACGAGAGAAATAGCAGAAAGCCTGAAAGCCCACTTCAGTTGGTATGATATCCCAGACATTGTGAAGAGTGTCAATGGCCCTCAGTTCACAAGTGAAGAATTCAGCTGATTTGCAAAGAATTGGGAAATTCAGCATTACACATCAGCTCTGCACTATCCCCAGTCGAATGGAAAGGCTGAGGCAGCAGTTAAAATTGCCAAAGGACTATATTGAGCAAACCTAGCACTGATAAATACAAGGTACTCCTTGAACGGAGAATCACACTAACTGAATGCATGGGAAGTTGTCCTGCTGCACGCAAACTACTCTTCCAATCGCAAAATTTCTACTGAAATAAGAAGTAATAACAAGAGCAACAGAAGGTAAAGATCAAGATGAAATGACAAAAAGCCAAATTTCAGTTTGACGAGACTGCCAAACCATTACCAGAGCTGAGCATTGGAGAGCCAGTCAGGGTGCAAACCTTCAACCCTCTCAAAAGGAGTCAGCCCTATAGAAACTTGGCACATGCATAGAGAAACTGTCACCTCGATCATACGCAGTGGAAGTGAATGCCCAGATTTACCGGCACAACCGTAGACATATCAGCACAACGAGCTATGCTGTTCTTTCACAGCAATTGGCCAGCCAGGGAGAAGGGATCTCACCACCTGTACTGAGTACAGAATGACCATCAATCACAGAGGTCCACTGGTCCTCAACAACCACAATGGAACAACAGTGACCAAGGTAACTAGGGCCACAGGAACGACACTCTCCCACAAGCAACATCACCAGAACAAACAGCCAATGTCAATGCACATGCGTTCCTTTAAGAGATTTGCATGGTTCAAAGACTGTGAGCAATGTATTTGCAGAGACTAATATGTAGAACAAACAGCAATAATGCATGAGAACAGTGCGTGTATCGTGGGTAACAGCATCGTGCAAGCAAATATGTCTTTTGTTCGCTAGGGAAAAGTGGATGCTTATATGTTTATTTCAGTACGAACGAGGCTTGTTTGGATTTTGAAATGTAACCAGTTTGATTGACACCTCAGACTTTACATAGTGATATGATCATGCCATGAGGTTGCCTCTGGAGGCAGACATCTTAAGATCTTTTAAATACTTGCAGAATACTGACAGAACAGAAGCGCCAAAGTTGTCCTTATACTTGCAAGAGAAAGCATGTTCTATTTGGGCCAACTTCTAATAAGTGCCTAACTTTGGGATAGGCTGCTCTACCTGGGGAAGGGACTAGGTGAATGTAGATTCGATGTGAGATCATATATTCTGCTTCATATATTCTCACAGGATAATGAGAATTCAAGCTTCCAGGGATAAATGTACAAAGGTAAAAAAAATGTGTTTAGTGTCTTTCTCAGGATGTCCCAAAGTGTTTTGCAGCCAACACATACTTTTGAAGTGTTTTAATATCAGAAAAAGTGCCAGCTGATTTGCATACAGCAAGCTCCCACAAGCCATAATGAGATAAATGCCCAGATTATCTGCTTTGATCGTATCACTTTAACAAAATACGTTGGCCAGGACCCAGGACAACTCATCTTCCCTCCCTCAAATAGCGTCAAAGGATCTTTCATAGCTGTCTGATTGGACTGAAAAGGCTTTGGGCTAACATTTCATCTGGGACAAGGCACCTCAATAATGCAGCAGCCCCTCGATCCTGTATTGAAGCACAGCCTGTATTATGTGATAAAGGCTCTAGAGTGGGGTTTGATCCTGCAGAGGCAAGCAGTGACCATGAGCTAGTGCTGACAGCTGAAGGCAGCTGGTGAAGCAAAATTAGAGGATGCGGTTCAGATTTAATCACCAAACTGCACAGTCCTCCCACTGCTGGCCTAAGACAGGATTTCAACCCCAGATAAAACTGAATTGAATGGGGTGGCACGGTGACAGCGTGGTTAGCACTGCTGCCTCACAGCACTAATGACCCCAGTTTGTTTCTGACCTCTGGTGGCCGTGTAGAATTTGCTCGTTCTCCATGTGTCTGCGTGGGTTTCCTCCGGGTGCTCCAGTTTCCTCCCACAGTCCAAAAATGTGCAGGTTAGGTGGATTAGCCATGCTAAAATTGCCCCTTAGTATCTAAAGATGGGGTTACGGAGCCAGGCCTAGGTAGACTGCTCTTTCAGAAGGTTGGTACGGACTTGATGGGCCGAATTGTCTCCTTCTGCACTGTAGGAATTCTCTATGGGATCTTCCACAAAAGTTTGATAAGAATTATATATCATACCTTAGCCTGAAGGGGATTGAATTGGATTTGTTTATTGTCACGTGTACTGAGGTACAGTGAAAAGTATGTTCCTGCGAGCAGCTCAAACAGATAATTAAGTACATGAAAATAAAATAAAATAAAAAAATACATAATAGGGCAACACAAGGTACACAAAGACACCAACATCAGGTGAAGTATACAGGAATGTAGGATTAATCAGGTCAGTCCATAAGAGGGTCGTTTAGGAGTCTGGTAACAAAGGGTTCACTTTCAGGAAGGCCGATCTGACTTCGGAAGCTGTGACAGGGGTGTTATGGGCTTCTGTGGTACTCAACAGCGTTAGTTTCCTGCTCGAACGAGCATAGAATGCATTGAGTTTATCGGGGAGGGGTGCGCTGCTGCTGGAGATACTACTTGGCTTTGCTTTGTAGCCTGTTACATTGTTTGGGACTTGCCACAACCGCCGAGAGTCTGTGACGCTAGCCTGTGACTCTAGCTTGGTCTGATATTCTCGCTTGGCATCCCAGATGGCTTTGCGGAGGTCATACCTGGATTTCTTGTATAGGTCATGGTCGCCTGACTTGAACGCCTCAGACCTGTCCTTCAGTAGAGAGTCAATCTCACGATTGAGCCATGGTTTCCGGTTGAGTAACGTACGTACTGCTTTCTTTGGATCATATACTTATTGACTGATAGGAATTGGATAGCTACTGAATAGAGTTTTAAAATTGCACATAACATTATTCAAATTCACTGCTATTTGCACAACAATTAGAAAATTTGCTGAATTGGACAGAAATAGCATCGATAGAGATCTTGCTTTTCTACATAGTGCGTCTATTGCCTTATTATTCAAGGTCTTCAACTATTTTAACTGAATCACATAAACTAAATTAAACAAACAAAGATCAAAGAACAGCACAGCACAGTAACAGCTCCTTCGGCCTTCCACGCCTGTACCATCCTTGGCCAAAACCCTCAGCACTTCCAAGTGCCATATCCCTCTATACCCATCCTATCCATGTATTTGTCGAGATGCCCTTTGAACGGTGTTAATGTATCTGCTTCCACAACCTCCCCTGGCAACGCGTTCCATGCACTCACCACCCTCTGTGTAAAAAACCTGCCTCGCACATTTCCTCTAAATGTTGCCCCACGGACCTTCAACCTATGCCCCCTAGTCACTGACCCCTCCACCTTGGGAAATATACCTGCCCATCCACTCAATCCATGCCCCTCATAATCTATCAGGTCGCCTCTCAAACTCCGTCGTTCTTTTTTTTTAAAAAAATGTATTTATTACAAACATGTATCAAAACAGGTTACAGTGAACCCCGGGAAACATACTTCCCAACAATCAACTATACAGTCTGTACAGATTTTCCCCTTTCTCATCCCCCCTCCCCCGCGATGAATAGCTCCTCAAACATGGTCACAAACATCCCCCACCTTTCCTCAAACCTCCTTGAAGAGCCCCTTAACTCATACTTCTCTAATCGCAGGAAGTCGTACAGGTCACCCAACCATGCTGCTACCCCTGGTGGCGATGCTGACTGCCCCTCCAGCAAAATTTTTTTTTTTTTTTTAAATATTTTATTGAAAATTTTTGGCCAACCATCACAGTACATTGTGTATCCTTTACACAGTAATATAACAATATAAATAACAATGGCCAGTTTTATAAACAAGAAATAAATAATATATAAACAAAAACAAAACTAAATGGCAACTGCCTTGTCCCAGATAAATATTCTCCAAAAATATGTTTTAACAGTCCAATATACAATTATCTATAACAACAACCTATACATATTATACTTATATATTAACATCCCTGAGAATCCCTCTGGTTCCTCCCCCCCCCCTCCCCCCCCCCCCCCCCACCCCCCTCCCCCCCCCCCCGGGCTGCTGCTGCTGTCTTCTTCTTTTCCATTCCCTCTATCTTTCTGTGAGGTATTCGACGAACGGTTGCCACCGCCTGGTGAACCCTTGAGCCGATCCTCTTAGGACAAACTTAATCCGTTCCAGCTTTATAAACCCTGCCATGTCATTTATCCAGGTCTCCACACCCGGGGGCTTGGCTTCCTTCCACATCAACAGTATCCTGCGCCGGGCTACTAGGGACGCAAAGGCCAAAACATCAGCCTCTCTCGCCTCCTGCACTCCCGGCTCTTCTGCAACCCCAAATATAGCCAACCCCCAGCTTGGTTCGACCTGGACCCCCACTACCTTCGAAAGCACCTTTGTCACCCCCACCCAAAACCCCTGTAGTGCCGGACATGACCAGAACATGTGGGTGTGATTCGCTGGACTTTTCGAGCATCTCGCACACCTATCCTCTACTCCAAAAAATTTGCTAAGCCGTATTCCAGTCATATGCGCCCTGTGTAACACCTTAAATTGTATCAGGCTTAGCCTGGCACACGAGGACGATGAGTTTACCCTACTTAGGGCATCAGCCCACAGCCCCTCCTCAATCTCCTCCCCCAGCTCTTCTTCCCATTTCCCTTTCAGCTCGTCTACCATAATCTCCCCCTCGTCTCTCATCTCCCTATATATGTCTGACACCTTACCGTCCCCCACCCATGTCTTTGAGATCACTCTGTCCTGCACCTCCTGCGTCGGGAGCTGCGGGAATTCCCTCACCTGTTGCCTCGTAAAAGCCCTCAGTTGCATATACCGGAATGCATTCCCTTGGGGCAACCCATATTTTTCGGTCAGCGCTCCCAGACTTGCAAACATCCCATCTACAAAACAGATCTCTCAATTGTGTTACTCCTGCTCTTTGCCATGTTCCAAATCCCCCATCCATTCTCCCCGGAGCAAACCTATGATTATTTCTTATCGGGGACCACACCGAGGCTCCCGTCTTTCCCCTATGCCGTCTCCATTGCCCCCAAATTTTCAGAGTAGCCACCACCACCGGGCTTGTGGTGTATTTCTTCGGTGAGAACGGCAACGGCGCCGTCACCATGGCTTGTAGGCAAGTCCCCCTACAGGACGCCTTCTCCAATCTCTTCCACGCCGCTCCCTCCTCTTCTCCCATCCACTTACATACCATTGAGATGTTGGCGGCCCAGTAGTACTCACTCAGGCTCGGTAGCGCCAGCCCCCCCCTATCCCTACTACGCTGCAAAAATCCCTTCCTCACTCTCGGGGTCTTCCCGGCCCACACAAACCTCATGATACTCTTCTCAATCCTTTTGAAAAAAGCCTTCGTGAACACCACCGGGAGGCACTGAAACACAAAGAGGAATCTCGGGAGGACCACCATTTTAACCGCTTGTACCCTCCCTGCCAGTGACAGGGATACCATGTCCCATCTCTTGAAGTCCTCCTCCATCTGTTCCACCAACCGCGTTATGTTTAACCTATGCAATGTACCCCAATTCTTGGCTATCTGGATCCCCAAGTAGCGAAAGTCCCTTGTTACCTTCCTCAGCGGTAAGTCCTCTATTTCTCTGCTCTGCTCCCCTGGATGCACCACAAACAGCTCACTTTTCCCCATGTTCAGCTTATATCCTGAAAATTCTCCAAACTCCCCAAGTATCCGCATTATCTCTGGCATCCCCTCCGCCGGGTCCGCCACATACACCAATAAATCGTCCGCGTAAAGAGATACCCGGTGTTCCTCTCCTCCCCTGAGTACTCCCCTCCACTTCCTGGAACCCCTCAATGCTATTGCCAGGGGCTCAATCGCCAGTGCAAACAATAATGGGGACAGAGGACATCCCTGCCTCGTCCCTCTATGGAGCCGAAAATACGCAGACCCCCGTCCATTCGTGACCACGCTCGCCATCGGGGCCCTATACAGCAGCTGTACCCATCTAAAGTACTCATCTCCAAAGCCAAATCTCCTCAACCCCTCCCACAAATAATCCCACTCCACTCTATCAAATGCTTTCTCGGCATCCATCGCCACCACTATCTCCGCTTCCCCCTCTGGTGGGGGCATCATCATTACCCCTAGCAGCCTCCGTATATTCGTATTCAGCTGTCTCCCCTTCACAAACCCAGTTTGGTCCTCATGGACTACCCCCGGGACACAATCCTCTATCCTCATTGCCATTAACTTGGCCAGAATCTTAGCGTCTACATTTAGGAGGGAAATAGGTCTATAGGACCCGCATTGCAGCGGGTCTTTTTCCTTCTTTAGGAGAAGCGATATCGTTGCCTCCGACATAGTCGGGGGCAGCTGTCCCCTTTCCTTCGCCTCATTAAAGGTTCTCATCAGTATCGGGGCAAGCAAGTCCACATATTTCCTATAAAATTCGACTGGAAATCCATCCGGTCCCGGAGCCTTCCCCGCCTGCATACTCCTAATTCCTTTCACTACTTCCTCTATCTCGATCTGTGCTCCCAGTCCCATCCTCTCCTGCTCCTCCACCTTCGGAATTCCAGCCGGTCCAGGAAGCACATCATTCTCTCCTTCCCATCCGGGGGCCGAGCTTCGTATAATCTTTTATAGAATGCCTTGAACACTCCATTCACTCTCTCCGCTCCCCGCTCTATCTCTCCTTCCTCATCCCTCACTCCCCCTATTTCCCTCGCTGCTCTCATTTTCCTCAATTGATGGGCCAGCAACCTGCTCGCCTTCTCCCCATACTCATACTGTATACCCTGTGCCTTCCTCCACTGTGCTTCTGCAGTACCCGTTGTCAGCAAGTCAAATTCTACGTGTAACCTTTGCCTTTCCCTGTACAGTCCCTCCTCCGGTGCCTCCGCATATTGCCTGTCCACCCTCCGAAGTTCTTGCAGCAACCGCTCCCGTTCCCTACTCTCCTGCTTTCCTTTATGTGCCCTTATTGATATCATCTCCCCTCTAACCACTGCCTTCAGCGCCTCCCAGACCACTCCCACCTGGACCTCCCCGTTATCATTGAGTTCCAAGTATTTTTCAATGCACCCCCTCACCCTTAGACACACCCCTTCATCTGCCATTAGTCCCATGTCCATTCTCCAGGGTGGACGCCCTTCTGTTTCCTCCCCTATCTCCAAGTCTACCCAATGTGGAGCGTAATCCAAAATGGCTAGAGCCGTGTACTCCGTCCCCCTCACCTTCGGGATCAACGCTCTTCCCAAAACAAAAAAGTCTATTCGCGAATAAACTTTGTGGACATAGGAGAAAAACGAAAACTCCTTACTCCTAGGTCTGCTAAATCTCCACGGGTCTACTCCTCCCATCTGCTCCATAAAATCTTTAAGCACCTTGGCTGCAGCCGGCCTCCTTCCAGCCCTGGATCTCGACCTCTCCAGCCCTGGCTCCAGCACCGTATTAAAATCTCCCCCCATTACCAACTTTCCCACCTCTAGGTCCGGGATGCGTCCTAGCATACGCCTCATAAAATTGGCATCATCCCAGTTCGGGGCATATATGTTAACCAAGACCATCGCCTCCCCCTGTAATTTGCCACTCACCATCACGTATCTGCCCCCGCTATCCGCCACTATGGTCTTTGCCTCAAACATAACCCGCTTCCCCACTAGTATAGCCACCCCCCTGTTTTTCGCATCTAGCCCCGAATGAAACACCTGCCCCACCCATCCTTTGCGTAGTCTAACCTGGTCTATAAGTTTCAAGTGCGTCTCTTGTAACATAACCACGTCTGCCTTAAGTTTCTTAAGGTGTGCGAGTACTCGTGCCCTCTTTATCGGCCCGTTCAGCCCTCTCACATTCCACGTGATCAACCGGGTTGGGGGGCTTTTTACCCCCCCCCTTGTCGATTAGCCATCCCCTTTTTCCAGCTCCTCACCCGGTTCCCACGCAGCTGTGTCCCCCCCAGGCGGTGCCCCCCCGCCCACCCCACCCCATTCCGGCTCCCTCCTCTCCCCAGCAGCAGCAACCCAGTAACTCCCCCCTCCCAACCCCCTGCTAGATCCCCCACTAGCGTAGTTACACCCCCCATGTTGCTCCCAGAAGTCAGCAAACTCTGGCCGACCTCGGCTTCCCCCCGTGACCTCGGCTCGCACCGTGCGACGCCCCCTCCTTCCTGCTTCCCTATTCCCGCCATGATTATCATAGTGCGGGAACAAAGCCCGCGCTTCCCTTTTGGCCCCGCCCCCCATGGCCAACGCCCCATCTCCTCCACCTACCTTCCTCCCTCCACCACCACCTGTGGAAGAGAGAAAAGTTACCGCATCGCAGGATTAATAACATAAAACTCATCTTTCCCCCCCTTTTTCCCCCCTCTTCGCCCCCCATACTCGCCCCACCACTTTGTTTCAAATGTTCTTTTTTAATAACCCGCTTATTCCAGTTTTTCTTCCACAATAAAAGTCCATGCCTCATCCGCCGTCTCAAAGTAGTGGTGCCTCCCTTGATATGTGACCCACAGTCTTGCCGGTTGCAGCATTCCAAATTTTATCTTCTTTTTGTGAAGCACCGCCTTGGCCCGATTAAAGCTCGCCCTCCTTCTCGCCACCTCCGCACTCCAGTCTTGATATACGCGGATCACCGCGTTCTCCCACCTACTGCTCCGAGTTTTCTTTGCCCATCTAAGGACCATCTCTTTGTCCATAAAACGGAGGAATCTCACCACTATGGCTCGAGGAATTTCTCCTGCTCTCGGTCCTCGCGCCATCACTCGGTATGCTCCCTCCACCTCCAGCGGACCCACCGGGGCCTCCGCTCCCATTAACGAGTGCAGCATCGTGCTCACATATGCCCCGACGTCTGCTCCTTCTGCACCTTCAGGAAGACCAAGAATCCTTAAATTATTCCTCCTCGCGTTATTCTCCAGCACCTCCAGTCTTTCCACACACCGTTTATGGTGTGCCTCGTGCATCTCCGTCTTCACCACCAGGCCCTGTATATCGTCCTCATTCTCGGCAGCCTTTGCCTTCACGACCCGAAGCTCCCGCTCCTGGGTCTTTTGCTCATCCTTTAGCCCTTCGATCGCCTGTACTATCGGGGCCAACAGCTCCTTCTTCATTTCCTTTTTAAGTTCTTCCACGCAACATTTCAAAAACTCTTGTTGTTCAGGGCCCCATGTTAAACTCCCACCTTCCGTCGCCATCTTGGTTCTTGCTTGCCTTCCTTGCCGCTGCTCCAAAGGATCCACTGCAATCTGGCCACTTCCCTCTCCTTTTTCCATCCGTTTCCAGGGGGGATTCCCTTCTGGTTTACCGCACAGTGCTTCTAGCCGTTAAAATTGCCGTTGGGGCTCTTATTAAGAGCCCAAAAGTCCGTTCCACCGGGAGCTGCCGAAACGTACGACTTAGCTGGTCATCGCCGCACCCGGAAGTCCCCTCCAGCAAAATTAACCGCCGTGCAATCAGAGAGACGAAGGCCAAGACATCGGCCTTTCTCCTCTCCATGAACTCCGGCTTCTCTGAAACTCCAAATATCGCCACCAAAGTGTCCGGGTCCACTCCCTCCTCCACTACCCTGGCATAGACCGCAAACACTCCCGCCCAGAATCTTCCCAATTTTTCACAACCCCAAAACATGCGTGCGTGATTCGCTGGCCCCCGCCCACACCTCTCAAACTCATCTGCTACCTCCTGAAAGAACCCACTCATTCTCGCCCGAGTCATATGCATCCTGTGCACCACCTTAAACTGTCTCAGGCTCATCCTTGCACAAGAGGAGGTCCCGTTTACCCTACGCAGTTCCTCACTCCTTACTCCCCAATTGATCTACCCTCCCAAATCTGCTTCCCATTTCCCCTTGATCTTCAGCACCCGCTCGCCTCCCTGCTGCCCCAGCCACTTGTATATATCCCCAATTCTTCCCTCCCCTTCCACATCCGGAAGCAGCAGTCACTCCAGCAGGGTGTATCCCGGCAACCTAGGGAACCTCCTCCAGACCTTTCGCACAAAGTCCCTAACCTGCAGATACCTGAACTCACTCCCCCTCGGCAGCTCTACCCTCTCCCTTAACTCCTTCAGACTGGCGAACCCTTCCTCCAAATACAGATCCCTCACCTTGACCAGCCCCACTTCCCTCCACTTCCTGTATACCCTATCCATCCCCTCCGGCTCAAACCCATGATTCTCGCACAGTGGTGTTAGCACCGACATCCCTTCCACCCTAAAATGCTTCCTCAACTGATTCTATATCTTCACCGTGGACTGCACCTACTCAGAGTCATTGGCAATGCTGCCGTCACCATAGCCCTCAAACTAGACCCCTTACAAGATTCCTCCTCCATCCTAACCCACTCTACCCCTTCTCCTACCCACCATCGCCACACCTTGTCCACATTCGCCGCCCAATAATAATGAAGCAAGTTCGGCAACGCCAACCCCCCCCCCCCCCCCCCCCCCCCTGCTGTCTCTGCCTCTGTAGCAGGGTCTTCACCACCCTCAGCACCTTCCCTGCCCATACAAAGTCAGAAATGATCGTGTCCACTGTCCGAAAAAAGGCCTTTGGTATAAAGATCAGGATAGATTGAAAGATAAACAAGAACCTCGGCAGAATATTAATTTTCACCACTAGGACCCTCCCCACCAGCATTAGGTGCAGTGTATCCCACCTCTTAAGATCCTCCCTGGCCTCCTCCACCAGCTTCGTTAAAACCTCTGTCGTTCTAGTGAAAACAGTCTGAGTCTGTTCAGCCTCTCCGCATAGCTAACACCCTCCAGACCAGGCAACATCCTGGTAAACGTCCTCTACACCCTCTCCAAAGCCCCCACTTCCTTCTGGTAGTGTGGTGACCAGTATTGTGCGCAATATTTCAAGTGCTGAGGGACAAATTAAAAGGGGCAGCCCGTTAGAATCATAGAATTTACTGTGCAGAAGGAGGCCATTCGGCCCATCGAGTCTGCACCGGCCCTTGGAAAGAGCACCCTAAGTAAACCCATACTTCCAACAACCGATCCCCACACTGCCACCCTATCCTTGTAAACCCACCTAACCGTTTTTGGACACTAAAGGCAATTTAGCATAGCCAATCCACCTAACCTGCACATCTCTGGACTGTGGGAGGAAACCCACGCAGACATTGGGAGAATGTGCAGACTCTGCACAGACAGTGACCCAAGCCGGGAATCGAACCTGGGGCCCTGGAGCTGTGAAGCAACTGTGCTAACCATTGTGCTATAGTGCCTTAAATGGGTAAAATGGTAAATGGGTACTGCCTTAAACAAAAACAAAAAAATGACACTTAAAACATTAAACTGAAATGTGATTAAAAGGGTCAATAAAGCACCCCAGACCTTGTGGCACCCACTGGGATCGGTAGAAAAGAAGCCAATTGAATCCAGTTTAAAGCAGCATGTGTCTTGTTCAATTGCCTGAACTACCTGAAGCAAAGCCACGCTGTTATATTCAACGACAGGTCAAAAGAATTTTTGTTCTTGACCTGGTGAATTCTTTCCCTGTATCCTAATGCGCACCAGGACCCACTCATCCATTTTCTTGTGCCCACTGAATTACAACGCAGGCACGTCCACTTGTGACTTTAAAATTCTTGGCCTGGTTTTCAACTCTCCCCATGGGCTGATCCTTCCTTGTCATTGTGAGAACCTCCAGCTCTACAAAACTCTGCGCTATCTGCACTCTCATTTTCGCCTCTTTATTATCCTCGATTTTAATTGTACCGCCACTTGCAGCCGTAGCTTCAGCTGCCTAGGCCAGTGTTCTTCAAACTTTTTTTCCGGGGACCCATTTTTACCAACCAGCCAACCTTCGCGACACACGCCGGCCGACCTTCGCGGCCCACGCCAGCCGACCTTCGCGACTCACGCCGGCCGACCTGCGTGACCCACCATTTTCTCTTACCTTGTTTGCTGCTGACAAAAATGGAGGAAATAGTTTTGGGTCCCTTTGGCCCTCGTACCCGCTCCTCCAGTGGAACCTGTTGGATGAAGGTGAAGCCTTCCGGTGTCGGAAAGTATGGAGTCTCCATCTGTCCAAAGTTCTGCATTTTTTTCCTGTAAAACTTTATCAAATAACTTGTAAAAAATAAAATAAAATGAGTAAAATAAATGAAAAAAATGAATAAAACCCCTCCGAACTTGTAAAAAAAATAAAAGGAATAAAATAAATGAAAAAAATAAAAATTAAATTAATAAAATAAATGAATAAAAACCACTACAGAAGTTGTAAAACAAAAAGCTGCAACCGTTTAAAAAAATAGCGGCCGCACTGCGCATGCGTGCCCGATTAACGGCGCGCATGCGCAATGCGGTCGACATTTTTTAAAAAAACATGTTCGCGGCCACTTGCAGCCGGCGTTATGAAAAGCCGGCTGCTGCGCGGGGATTTGCGCGAACGGCTCCGCGACCCTCCCGAAACCCGCCCCCGACCCACCCGCGGGTCGCGCCCCCGACTTTGAAGAACACTGGCCTAGGCCCTTAGCTTTGGAATTCCGTCCGTCTAGTCTGCCTACTCTCCCATTTCCCTCTCTCCCCCTTTAAGAAACCAACCTTGCTGCCCAAGATTTCCCTTCTTTGGCCCAGTCTTATATTTTATTCAACAGAGCTCTTTGGGACGTTTTCTTAAGTTCATAGAATTTACAGTGTAGAAGGAGGCCATTTGACCCATCGAGTCTGCACTGGCCCTTGGAAAGAGCATCCTACTTAAGACCACACTTCCAACATATCCCCGTAACCCAACCTAACGTTTTTGGACACGAAGGGCAATTCAGCATGGCCAATCCATCTAACCTGCACATCTTTGGACTGGGAGGAAACCGGAGCACCCGCAGGAAACTCACGCAGACACGTGGAGGATGTGCAGACTCAGCACAGATAGTGACCCAAGCCGGGAATTGAACCTGGGACCCTGGAGCTGTGAAGCATCTGTGCTATCGTACAGCCCACGGTTAAAGTTGTTGATTTGGGCTGGATGGTATTTTTATTTCCTTTCAGCTGGTACTGTAGACTGGAGAACACATACAATGCGTGGACTGTGCGTGTGAATATTATTTATAGTAAGAAGTCTTACATTACCAGGTTAAAGTCCAACAGGTTTGTTTCGATGTCACTAGCTTTCGGAGCACTGCTCCTTCCATTCACCTGAGGAAGGAGCAGTGCTCCGAAAGCTAGTGATTTGAAACAAACCTGTTGGACTTTAACCTGGTGTTGTAAGACTTCTTACTGTGCTCACCCCAGTCCAACGCCGGCATCTCCACATCAATATTATTTATGATCACTATTTCCACTATATAATCCTGACCCCATACTGCTGCAACTTCTCAAGCTTGCTGGAGTTGGTGTGACTGCCTTTGAACAGCAAGGGGAGCTCCAGGCTAGTTTAACACAGCACTTTTGGGCAAGGGGAGGTGGGTGCTGTCTCAGGGAAGCTGAGTGGTGGGGCCAGTTGACTGATCTTGGCTCTGGACAGAGATGGTGCGCTGGCTCCTCGGTCCTCATTTGACCTGGCCTTACCCGCTTGTTATTATTTTTTGAAGGTTGACTGCAAAAAGGTCCCGGGTCCGACAGCTCGCAAAGAACCTGCCCCCGCAGGAAAAGGAAAGGGGGCATTTCAGCATCCAACCGCTGGAAACGAGGGGCTTCTTCCAGAGCCGAAAGGTATGCTAAAGGTGAGGATTGCAAACTTTGCTCTGCGTGTGAACTGTTCATTGTATCAACACCGATATTCCCCGGGAGCCACAATGAACCGTGAGTGGTAATTGCAAACATAAAACGGCAGGTTCCCCGGCTGGAAACACCGCCCTGTGTCTTGTCTCTGATCTTTTTTCTTCCTTTCTTTAAGATGCAATCGTTATTTTTTTCTTCTTGTATTTTTTGACGGTGCACTTTTTTGCAGTTAGCTTTCTGCACGGTTTCATTCATTGTCCTTGAAATAATTGCAACCGCTCTCTCCGAAATGGCCAAGGCGTAATGTATGTTTTAAATTGAAAATATCATTATTATTATCTTGCGGTAAGAAACAAATGTTTTTAAAGGCGTGGAAGTGTTTTGTCTTGCAATGCCACATATTCGGTGCGTAAACCTTTCTTGTGGAGATTACTGTCAAAAGTTTATTAGGGACCTATCCCAAATCCTATTGTCAGTGCCAAACCAAGCCAACACACACATCATTCAATGGGAATCACATACATTCGGGATTGTAGAGTAAGACAATGCATGTGTAATGAACATGTAAGGACCTGTATCCAGTATAAATCAAACCAGGAATGGTAGCTAGACAGACTTTGTATATTTGTACATCATGTAAAAAGGTGGGATCTCTGTCAGTTCATGCTGTGAATTATTTAAATTAGGGGCAAGTCTTAGAGTGGAAGCAAACTACTGCCGATGCTGAAAATCTTAAATAAACACAAAAATGCTGGATAGGCTCAGTGTGTACAGAGAGAGAAACGTTTTAAGTCCATATGACTTCTTCAGATCATAGAAGGGTCCCAGCACCAAGGAGGCAGTGGCCTAGGGTATTGTCACTGGACCAATAATCCAAAGTCCCGGGGTAACGGTCTGGGGACGTGGGTTCGATTCCCACTAGGACAAGATGATGAAATCTGAATTCAATCAAAGTCTGGAATTAAAAATGAAGACCATCTGGTTCACTAGTGCCACATAGAGAAGGGAAAATGTCATTCGCATGCATGTTGGCTCCAGACCCACAACAACGTGGGCAGCACGGTAGCATTGTGGATAGCACAATTGCTTCACAGCTCCAGGGTCCCAGGTTCGATTCCGGCTTGGGTCACTGTCTGTGCGGAGTCTGCACGTTCTCCCCGTGTGTGCGTGGGTTTCCAAAGATGTGCAGGTTAGGTGGATTGGCCGTGATAAATTGCCCTTAGTGTCAGTGGCACTGTAAATTCTATGATAATCTATGAAATCTGTTCACAATGTGGGGACACATGTGTTCACGCATGGGTGAGGACACACATCAAGGTGTTCCAATGGTGCACTGTGTATCTTGGTAGAAAGGAGGAAAGATGTCCTGTATCCACAGATCCTGGAGAACCTAGGTTTCTCTTTGGAACTATGGGTGAGAAAGCATTAACTGCCCTCAGGGATGGACAATAAATGCTGAGCCTAACAATGCCCACGTCAATGAATTTTTAAAAAAAGAAGCCGTTCATGTCAGTGTTGATTTTTGGTTCCACTTGCCTGCACTTTTTCCCCCACAGCCTTGCAATTTTTCTCTTGCCCCTTTTTTTCTGCCATCTGTGATTTAGAGTCTTGTGGGTTCAATTCCCATGCCAGGGACATGAGCACAAAATCTAGATTGGCATTCCAATGCACTGTTGCGGGTGCTGCCATTTGGATGAAACATTGGAACAAAGTCCCAGCTGCCCTCTCAGGCGGAAGAAAAAGACCCCTTGGCATTAGTTGAAGAAGAGCAGGGGCGGCATTGTCCCCAGTGCCTTGGCCAATATTTATCCTTCAACCAACCCATAAAGCAGATTAAAATAAGCAAAATACTGCGGATGCTGGAATCTGAAACAAGTGCAGACATTCTGACAAGAGTCGATGGACTTGAAGCATTAAAATTGAAAGATGCTGGCAGACCTGCTGAACTTTTCCAATCTCCTCTGTTCTCGTGTCTAAAACAGATTACCTGGTCATTACCGAATGCTGTGTTTAGGAGTTTGCTATGAACAAATGGTCTGCTCTGTTTCCTACATAACAACAGTGACTACTTCAAAAGTATTTCATTAGCTGTAAAGCCCTTTGGGATGAATTTGTTTCTTAATGAAAAGACATAACCTCTCGGTCACAAATTAATGATACACATTCGTTTGAGATAAGATTCCCCCCTTTTATTTTAAATTGGATTTCTTTCTTCCTTACGTGACCTTTTGGACTCTTGGGGCATTTAGGACATGATCCTTGGCCAAGAGACCAGCCTCACTGGGCTTTGCCAGTTGCCACTTTGAAACTAGCAGCAGGGGGATCGGACCTGGCACGACCAACGAACCCTTTCTTTTTCACCCCTCACCCTGTGGGAAGGCATTCAATTTCTGCTTCATCGTAAAAAGTTCACTGGGACCAGGCAGCCAGTGGTATATGGGAGCGATGGAACAAGTTAACCTCCAGTAGTACTCCTCGCTATTTCACAATTCCTACCCCAGAAAAGTCCTCGGATCCATCCCATCTTGCCATGGTCTCCCTGTGTTATTGAATCCAATAACTATCTCGCTCAACTTTCAATGTCCAATAATGCAATCAAAGTCTTTGTCTTTCGGAACAGCAGAACTCCGAACCTGAAGCTATCTGGTAGGAAAAAGGCAGATAAACATATCATCACCCATGCAAGTTGTTAATCTTTTAAAATAATGATTTTAAATCTCTGCTGAACTTGGACAGACCAGTATGTAAGTGATGTGAATTTCAGGGTCATGGGGGGGTGGGGGGGGGGGGGGGGGGGTGCGGGGTGGTAAACTGGATAAGCCCTAAACACAGGTATAGGGTTTATGATGTGTGGTTACCTGTTTCCTGTTTGATGTAATACAGGGGGCATGCCACCTTCGTACTGCCCGCTCATTATCATGATTGCTGTGTGCAGGCAGCTCTAATTGCTCTGCTAATTGGCTGGGCGTATCAGCAGGGGTCTCTGTGGTTACTTGCCAACTACTTAGGGGAGGCGATGGCATAGTGGTATTACCACTGGTATTGTCACAGGACCAATAATCCAGAGACCAGGTGTAATGCTCTGGGGCACTCTGGGGTCCTGTGTTCGAATCCCACAATGGCAGATGGCCAAATTTGAATCCAATAAAAGTCTGGAATTAAAAGTCTAATGATGACCGTGATTGCCGATTGTCGTTAAAAATCCATCTGGTTCATTCATGTCCTTCAGGGAAGGAAATCTGCCATCCTTACCAGGTCTGGCCGACATGTGATTCCAGACCCACAGCAATGTGGTTGACTCTTAATTGTCCCCACTGGAATGGTCTAGCATGCCATGCAGTTCAAGGGCAATTAGGGATGGGCAACAAATGCTGACCCAGCCAGCAACATCTACATCCCAAGAACAAATTTTTAAAAACTCAAGAAGGGGTAAGTTGTGGCTTCCAGGGGCACAGACATCATTGGGAATAGTACTGTGCGTCAAGAACAATGTCCAGCATGGGTGAGGACACACATCAAGGTGTTCCAATGGTGCACTGTGTATCTTGGTAGAAAGGAGGAAAGATGTCCTGTATCCACAGATCCTGGAGAACCTAGGGTTCTCTTTGGAACTATGGGTGAGAAAGCAGTGGGAACAAATCCGCATGGAGCTCAGTGTTAGAAGTATAGCCCTCAGGATCTGGATTCAGTGTTGCAAAAAATCTTAAAGGCTTCACAAGCGGGCAAGGTCAATGTATACATCTTCAAGTGCCATGTTGCATCAACACAGACACAGCCCCTGCTTATGTCACCGCCCCTCCCCTCCCCCATCACATACTTACCTTTTGATCAGACTCATACGTGGCTGTCATAGCATCACCTCACCCTTCCATGCTTAGCACTGCTGCAGGCCTCACCCACATTTCACAGCTTGCAAACATTGCCCGCTATTCAATTGCAACAGCCACCTCACCTGAACATATTGCATAACTTTAATCTCTCTTGCGCAACCAGAGGCAGCAGGAACTAACTGTCGGTGAAGGTTCTGCGTGTATGTCCTGACACCACAGAGGTGGTGCAAACCATTATGGGAAGGGCGAACGCAGAGGCTACGATCAGCGGCATGGCTGAATCCATTGAAGATGATGGTATCCTCAAAAATAATGCTTCTTCTCTCATCCCACTGCCCCCTCACTCTTCTAACTGGAAGGTGCGGACGCTGCAAGCGTTGCGCCTCTTACTTCCCCTTTTCCTTGCATCAGATGCTTACTCTGGTGCCTTTTACTTTTCAAGATGCCTGAGAACTGCAACATGGCGAGGCAGTGGGGGAAGACCAAGCAGACACTGAGGATGAAGACACACTATCATTTGATTTCACAGCCGCTGCCCCCAGCTCAGATACTGACGCGGCACATATCTTGGAGAGCATAGAAGTGGGATCCGCATGTAGGAGACATGGGCATAAGTGTCCTGTTGCCAGGCCAGGTGCCAGTTCCCCAGAGGGTGAGGCCACTGAGATGAGGACTTCGGTGGGCCAGCTTGGAGACAGATCCTGATGGATGTGCACTGCAATTCATTCTTGCAGTAGGAAGCCTGTCAGAAAGCTTTCGTTCGGACCATGGAGGAGTTCAGCACCAACTTTGGCGCGATGCTTTGCATCCTTTCCAGTGTGGAAATGGTGGCCAATTCCATTAGCACACATGGACCCAGCCACAATGCAGCTTCTGATGATCAATGTCTCAGCTTTCATTGCAACTCCAGCAACAGCCACCCTCCGCCTTAGCGCCAAAGTGGAAGCACAGACTGCTGTTGTGTAAGCTCAAATGGTTGCCATCTTGGCTCTGGATTACAGTGTGCAAAGGAGTTTACAGGAGGTCACAGCAGTCCAGCAATCTGTCCTCCAACAGATTATAATGAGGCACTGGCAGGGCGAGTGTCAACAGCTCCGTGGAACGTAACACACACACACCTGCAATACCTTTTCAGGATGACAGCGTTTGGGATCCCACTCACACTTTGCCAAGCAGTCAGCCGACCAGTTCAGGCTGGTTAGACCAGTTAGTCATGTCAAGATGGTACAGTGTGAAGCCTGAACGTCTAGGCCCAGAGCTACTCGAGATCAGCCTCTAAAGTCATCTGCAGTCTCCTTAGAAAGTGTTATAACCCGCATGAGACTTACGGGGTTGGAGCAATCAGTCTCCCCGTGAGTCTCGCCGAATACGAGTTCCCCCGATAAGGAGGTGGGGAACCCAAGGACAACACTGATTGAGTTTGTGTATAAAGTCGGCCAAGCGTGGCACCGACAATTCAGACCCAGCTGGGATCTGATGTAGATTGGAAATTTAATCGTGTTGCAATAAACCAAGTTTTCTTCAGATCTTCTCGATTCGGACCCGTTTGTGGCCTGCAAAAGAAGGTCAGCAACCTTCTACCAAACATGCTGCAGCCATGTGTAGAAACATGAGGTCAGGCAAAGGCTCCTGGGAGGCTGGCATCAAGGGAATGCATAAGGATGATTAAATTTGTTTTGCATGCAATATGGTACGATTTAATTTATAAATTTGGTTTGGAATGTGAATTTTGTGTTGTCTTTTATTTTTCCATTGCCAGCAAGAGGATCATGTGATGGTCAGTGACAGAAAAGGTAGGACCACCGCTGAATGGGAAAATTGGGATTGAGGTGACTTGTGTCTGATACCAAAAGAGTTAATACTTCACGTAGAGGTCGGGGGGGGGGGGCGGTGGCTGTTGGCCACCTCCTTTCCTCTTTCCCCTCTTATGTCGTCTCCTCCTCTTACTCCCGTCCTCCTCCTTCCTCGAGCGCCTTCTCCTGCTTCATGCTGCCCCTGCTCTTTATCCCAGCTATGCTGTAGCACCAGGGAAATGTCTACTGGTTCACGCATGTCTGGGATCAGGCACCGCTGCGGTGCAGTTTTGAACCTTGAAACAACAGTGGAAAGCATCAATTACGTGTAAAATCATAGCAACATCCAGAAGAAATCAGTCAACCACTAATCTATAAGTTGTTGATCTCTATAAATAGCTCTGGTAGGGGACCTTCCAACTGTCCAAACACGAGTTCAGCTGTGTTTGGTCATGATAGGGTGTAGGCTGGAGGGTTGAAATCCAAAATGGTACCCCTGGTGTTAAATCAGCATCACACAGTGAGAGGGGGCCGGTTTAGCTCACTTAGCTATATAACTGGTTCGTGATGCAGAGCGAGGCCAGCAGCATGGGCTAATTTCCCGCATCGGCTGAGGTTATGCATGAAGGCTTCCGCCTTCTCAACCTTGCCCGTTGCCTGAGGTATGGAGACCCTGAGGTTAAACCACCAAAGGTCAGCTCTCCCCCTCAAAGGGGAAAGCAGCCTATTGTCATCTGGGACTATGGCGACTATACTATATTATACACAGCGATAACAGGATCTGCCTGCTCTGCACACTTCTAGCGGACTTTAGCTCCTAATGTGTGTGTTGTGCGTGTATGCATGCCTGAATGTGTGTTTGCGTGAGTTACCAAACCAAAATTCTCACGCTCAGTATTTTTAAATATAAACCTTGGAACAAAAAGTAAATGATCATCCATAAAAACCAAGATTTTTTAAAATCACAGCCTGTGCATAATTTTCTGATTTGTGAACTCCACACTCCTGTCTCTGGTGGAGCTGAATAAACACGAGTGAAATCTCGAAGGGAAATCTCTTTGGCTCGAGGGGAGAAATTTAAATCTTCGCCTTCAAGCCAGTTCCTCGGCTCGCGCCACTGAACCGTGACCAGTTGCATATTAAAGCTAAGTAGGTGCCCAGGAATCTCTATGCTCCTTACAGTATTTGATCACACAGTCTTTTCATCACAGAAACGGGCTGTTCAGTCCAACTGGTCAAGGAGAGTGTTTATATTTTACACAAGACTCCTCCCCACTTGCATAATCTTTTGTTCCTTTTTCCCCTCGTGTTTATCTAGCTTCCCATGGGAGACATCAATACTATTTACGTCAACCACTGCTTCTGGTGAGAATTAATAATCATTGACACACAAGAATTACAAATCACATAATACAGTTGTGCAGAGTGAGCACTATCATAGCATAATCTCTGTCTGTTCTTAAGCTTACAATCTATAGCCTTGTGTAATATTAATTGCTTTTCATAGAATTCCTACAGGGCCAGCCATTCGGCCCATCGAGTCTGCATCGACCCTCTGAAAAAGCACCCTGCCTAGGATCACTCCCCTGCACTATCCCTGTAACCTACCTAACCTTCACATCTTTGAACACAGTAAGTGGCAATTTTATCATGGGCAATCCACCGAACCCGCGCATCTTTGGGAGGACGTGCAAACTCCACACAGACAATGACCCAAGGCCGGAATTGAACCCAGGTTCCTGGTGCTCTTAGGCAGCAGTGCTCGCCACCGTGCTTCCTGCTTTTGTTGACACTTTTGATGATCAAACCTTACCAAACCCACAAATTTTATATTGTAGAGAGGCCTACCCGTTCTGTAGCTGGGATACTTTAAAAAAAAAAAAATTTTTATTAAAGTTTTCACAAAATATCAACAACAAAATGTAAAAGGAACCCAATAGAATTAAATACAAAACAAAACAAAACAACCCCGTGCCCCCCTCCCCCCTACACATAAATAATAAATTAACACCCGCCAAAACACATAGCAAACATAGCAAATATATACACCCCCTCAGATCCCCCAGTATAGACAAACAAAAATAGAATAGAACACCCCCCCCCCCCCCCCCGGGTTGCTGCTGCTGACCATTGTCTACCGTCCTGCCAGGAAGTCCAAGAACGGTTGCCACAGCCTGAAAAACCCTTGCACCGATCCCCTTAAGGCAAATTTCATACTCTCCAATTTAATAAACCCCGCCACATCGTTGATCCAGGATTCCACGCTTGGGGGCCTCGCATCCTTCCACTGAAAAAGAATCCTTCGCCGGGCTACCAGGGATGCAAATGCCAGAATACCGGCCTCTTTCGCCTCCTGCACTCCTGGCTCCTCTGCCACACCAAATATTGCGAGCCCCCAGCCCGGTTTGACCCTGGATCCTACCACCCTCAACACCATCCTTGCTACGCCCTTCCAAAATTCCTCCAGCGCTGGGCATGCCCAGAACATATGGGCGTGGTTTGCTGGGCTCCCTGAGCACCTAACACACCTATCCTCACCCCCAAAAAGCCGGCTCATCCTTATCCCGGTCATGTGTGCCCTGTGCAGCACCTTAAACTGTATGAGGCTGAGCCTCGCGCACGAAGAGGAAGAGTTCACCCTCCCAAGGGCATCTGCCCACACCCCCTCCTCGATCTCCTCCCCCAACTCCTCCTCCCACTTACCTTTCAGCTCCTCCACCAAGGCCTCCTCCTCCTCCTGCATTACCTGGTATGTTGCCGAGATCTTCCCTTCTCCAACCCACACCCCCGAGAGCACCCTGTCCTGTACCATGCGTGGCAGCAGCAGCGGGAATTTCACCACTTGCCGCCTGGCAAACGCCCTTACCTGTAGATACCTAAAGCTGTTCCCCGGGGGAGCCCGTACTTCTCCTCCAGCTCACCCAGGCTCGCGAACTTCCCATCCACAAACAGGTCCCCCAAACATCTTATCCCTGCCCTGTGCCACCCCGAAAACCCTCCATCTATTCTCCCTGGGACAAAGCGCTGGTTCCCCCGTATCGGGGTCCACACCAAGGCCCCCACTTCCCCCCTGTGCCGCCTCCATTGCCCCCAAATTTTGAGGGTAGCTGCCACCACCGGGCTCGTGGTATACCTCATTGGAGGGAGTGGCAGCGGCGCCGTTGCCAGCGCCTCCAGACTCGTGCCCTCACAAGACGCCGTCTCCAGCCTCTTCCATGCATCCCCCTCCCCCTCCATCACCCACTTGCGCACCATCGCCACATTGGTGGCCCAGTAATACACACAGAAGTTGTGCAGCACCAGCCCCCCCCCATCCCTACTCCGCTCCAGGAACACCCTTCTCACCCTCGGAGTCCCTCGCGCCCACACAAACCCCGTTATGCTCCTGTTGACCCACGTAAAAAAGGCCTTCGGGATAAGAATGGGGAGGCACTGGAACAGGAACAAAAACCTTGGGAGCACCGTCATCTTGACTGACTGCACCCTACTCCCCAGGGACAGCGGCAACGCTTAAACTCCTCCTCCATTTGCTCCACTAGCCTCGTGAAATTAAGTCTATGCAGGGGCTCCCAGCTCCTGGCCACCTGGACCCTCAAATACCTGAAGCTCCTCTCCGCCCTTTTTAGTGGGAGCTCGCAAATCCACCTCTCCTGGTCCCCTGGGTGACCCACGAACAACTCGCTCTTCCCCATGTTGAGCTTGTACCTTAAGAAATCCCCGAACTCCCTGAGGATCTTCATTTCCTCCGGCATTCCCCCCACCGGGTCCGCCACATATAGCAGCAAGTTGTCCGCATAGAGCGACACCCTATGCTCCTCCCCGCCCCGCACCAACCCCCTCCAGTTCCTCGACTCCCTCAGTGCCATAGCCAGGGGTTCAATCGCCAGTGCGAAGAGCAGGGGAGACAGGGGAAACCCCTGCCTCGTCCCTCGATGCAACCAAAAGTACTCAGACCTCCTCTTGTTCGTGGCCACACTCACATTCGGGACCTCGTACAACAGCCTAACCCACCTGACGAACCCCTCCCCAAACTTGAACCTCTTCAGCACCTCCCACAAGTACCCCCACTCTACCCAATCGAAGGCCTTCTCAGCGTCCATCACCACCACTATCTCCGCCTCCCCCTCCCTCGCCGGCATCATAATAACATTCAGGAGCCTCTGCACATTCGCGTTCAACTGCCTCCCCTTCACGAACCCCATCTGGTCTTCGTGGATAACCTGCGGCACACAATCCTCAATTCTCGTGGTTAAGGCCTTCGCCAGCTCCTTGGCATCTACGTTTAACAACGAAATCGGCCTGTAAGACCCACACTGCAGGGGATCCTTGTCCCGCTTCAGGATCAAGGAGATCAGTGCCCGGGACATCGTCGGGGGTAAAGCCCTCCCTCCCTTGCCTCATTAAAGGTCCTAACTAACAGCGGGCCCAACAGGTCCATATATTTTTTATAGAACTCGACCGGGAAACCGTCCGGCCCCGGTGCCTTCCCCGCCTGCATGCTTCCTATCCCTTTGATCAGCTCCTCCAGCCCAATCGGGGCCCCCGGTCCCGCCACCAGTCCCTCTTCCACCTTTGGAACCCTCAATTGGTCCAGGAAACGGCCCATTTCTCCCTCCTCCCGTGGGGGCTCGGATCGGTACAATTCCTCGTAGAAGTCCCTGAAGACCCCATTGATGCCAACCACACTCCGCACCACGCTCCCTCCCCTGTCCTTAACTCCCCCGATCTCCCTAGCTGCGTCCCGCTTCCGAAGCTGATGCGCCAACATCAGGCTTGCCTTTTCCCCATACTCGTACCCTGAGTTATATCTGGGGGAAAGGCAATTATGATGCGATGAAGCAAGACTTAGGATGCATCAGATGGAGAGGAAAACTGCAGGGGATGGGCACAATGGAAATGTGGAACTTGTTCAAGGAACAGCTACTGCGTGTCCTTGATAAGTATGTACCTGTCAGGCAGGGAGGAAGTGGTCGAGCAAGGGAACCATGGTTTACTAAGGCAGTGGAAACACTTGTCAAGAGGAAGAAGGAGGCTTATGTAAAGATGAGACATGAAGGTTCAGTAAGGGCGCTCGAGAGTTACAAGTTAGCTAGGAAGGACCTAAAGAGAGAGCTAAGAAGAGCCAAGAGGGGACATGAGAAGTCTTTGGCATGTAGGATCAAGGATAACCCTAAAGCTTTCTATAGATATGTCAGGAATAAAGAATGACTAGGGTAAGAGTAGGGCCATTCAAGGACAGTAGTGGGAAGTTGTGCTTGGAGTCCGAGGAGATAGGAGTGGTGCTAAATGAATATTTTTTGTCAGTATTCACACAGGAAAAAGACAATGTTGTCGAGGAGCATACTGAGATTCAGGCTACTAGACTAGAAGGGCTTGAGGTTCATAAGGAGGAGGTGTTAACAATTCTGGAAAGGGTGAAAATCGATAAGTCCCCTGGGCCGGATGGGATTTATCCTAGGATTCTGTGGGAAGATAGGGAGGAGATTGCTAAGCCTTTGGCCTTGATCTTTACGTCATCTTTGTCTACAGGAATAGTGCCAGAAGACTGGAGGATAGCAAATGTTGTCCCCTTGTTCAAGAAGGGGAGTAGAGATAACCCCGGTAACGAGAGACCAGTGAGCCTTACTTCTGTTGTGGGAAAAATCTTGGAAAGGTTTATAAGAGATAGGATGTATAATCATCTGGAAAGGGATAATTTGATTAGAGATAGTCAACACGGTTTTGTGAAGGGTAGGTCGTGCCTCACAAACCTTATAGAGTTCTTTGAGAAGGTGACCAAACAGGTGGATGAGGGTAAAGCAGTTGATGTGGTGTATAGGGATTTCAGTAAAGCGTTTGATAAGGTTCCCCATGGTAGGCTACTGCAGAAAATACGGAGGCATGGGATTCAGGGTGATTTAGCAGTTTGGATCAGAAATTGGCTAGCTGGAAGAAGACAAAGGGTGGTGGTTGATGGGAAATGTTCAGACTGGAGTCCAGTTACTAGTGGTGTACCACAAGGATCTGTTTTGGGGCCATTGCTGTTTGTCATTTTTATAAATGACCTGGAGGAGGGCGTAGAAGGATGGGTGAGTAAATTTGCAGATGACACTAAAGCCGGTGGAGTGGTGGACAGTGCGGAAGGATGTTACAAGTTACAGAGGGACATAGATAAGCTGCAGCGCTGGGCTGAGAGGTGGCAAATGGAGTTTAATGCAGAAAAGTGTGAGGTGATTCATTTTGGAAGGAATAACAGGAAGACTGAGTACTGGGCTAATGGTACGATTCTTGGCAGTGTGGATGAGCAGAGAGATCTCGGTGTCCATGTACATAGATCCCTGAAAGTTGCCACCCAGGTTGAGAGGGTTGTTAAGAAGGCGTACGGTGTGTTAGCTTTCATTGGTAGAGGGATTGAGTTTAGGAGCCATGAGGTCATGTTGCAGCTATACAACACTCTGGTCCGGCCGCATTTGGAGTATTGCGTGCAATTCTGGTCGCCGCATTATAGGAAGGATGTGGAAGCATTGGAAAGGGTGCAGAGGAGATTTACCAGAATGTTGCCTAGTATGGAGGGAAGATCTTATGAGAAAAGGCTGAGGGACTTGAGGCTGTTTTCGTTAGAGAGAAGAAGGTTAAGAGGTGACTTAATTGAGGCATACAAGATGATCAGAGGATTGGATAGGGTGGACAGTGAGAGCCTTTTTCCTCTGATGATGATGTCTAGCACGAGGGGACATAGCTTTAAATTGAGGGGAGATAGATATAAGACAGATGTCAGAGGTAGGTTCTTTACTCAGAGAGTAGTAAGGGTGTGGAATGCCCTGCCTGCAACAGTAGTGGACTCGCCAACACTAAGGGTATTCAAATGGTCATTGGATAGACATATGACGATAAGGGAACAGTGCAGATGGGCTTTAGAGTGGTTTCACAGGTCGGTGCAACATCGAGGGCTCAAGGGCCTGTACTGCGCTGTAATGTTCTATGTTCTATGTTCGTCGACCGCCCCCTGGTACTTCCTCCACTGCACCTCCGCCTTCCTGGTGGTCACCAGGTCGAATTTGGCCTGGAGGCTGCGCCTCTTCCTCAACAATCCTTCCTCAGGCTCTTCCGCATACCTCCTGTCTACCCTCACCATCTCCCCCACCAGCCTCGCCCTCTCCCCCCGCTCCCTCCGCTCCTTGTGGGCCCTAATGGAGATCAGCTCTCCCCTCACCACCGCCTTCAGTGCCTCCCATACCATCCCCACTCGGACCTCCCCGTTGCCGTTGGTCTCCAAGTACCTCTCTATACTTCCTCGGACCTGCTCGCTCACCTCCTCGTCCGCCAACAGCCCCACCTCCAAGCGCCACAGCGGACGCTGGTCCCTCTCCTCCCCCATCTCCAAGTCCCCTCAATGCGGGGCGTGGTCCGAAATGACTATTGCTGAATACTCGGTATCCTCCACTCTCGCTATCAGCGCCCTACTCAAAATGAAAAAGTCGATTCAAGAATAAGCCTTATGGACATGTGAGAAGAATTAAAATTCCCTAGCCCCCGGCCTTGCAAACCTCCAAGAGTCCACCCCTCCCATTTGGTCCATAAATCCCCTTAACACTCTAGCCGCCGCCGGCTTCCTACCAATCCTAGACCTGGAGCGATCCAGTGCCGGATCCAACACCGTGTTAAAGTCTCCCCCCATTATCAGGCCCCCCACTTCCAAGTCTGGGATCTGACCCAACATACGCCGCATAAAACCCGCATCGTCCCAGTTCGGAGCATACACATTGACCAGTACCACCCTCTCTCCCTGCAACTTACCACTTACCATTATGTACCTACCGCCATTATCTGCCACAATGCTCGACGCCTCGAATGACACCTTCTTTCCCACCAAGATTGCCACCCCTCGATTTTTGGCATCCAGCCCCGAGTGAAACACCTGACCTACCCACCCTTTCCTCAGTCTTACCTGGTCTGCCACCTTCAGGTGTGTCTCCTGGAGCATAACCACATCCGCCTTGAGCCCCTTCAGGTGCGCGAACATGCGGGCCCGCTTAACCGGCCCATTCAGTCCCCTTACATTCCAGGTTATCAGCCGGATCAGGGGGCTACCCGCGCCCCTCCCCCGCCGACTAGCCATGACCCCTCCTCGGCCAGCCATGCGCCCGCACCCCACACCCGGCCCGTTCCCCACAGCGGCATACCGCCGTCTCGACCCACCCCCACTCGCTCCAGCTCCTTGGCCTTAGCAGCAGCAACTCGATTCCCCTCCCCCCCCCCCCCCCCCGGGGCTAGGACCCATCCTAGCTGGTTTACTCCCCCCATTGCATTTCCACAAGTCAGCTGACACCTGCTGACCCCGGCCACTCCCGCCTCCCCTTCGACTCCCCCCATTGTGTGGCACACCCTCCGGCCCAGCGCCACCCTCCCCTCCTCCGGCGCTCCCAACATTAACCCCACCAGGACCATCCGTCCTTCCCCTGCCCACGCCCGAGGATGAAGAGGATTTCGGCACGCTCCCGGAGTCACCGAACATCGGGCTAGCATCGGCATCGCCGCCACCATTACGTCGCTCCCAGCAGAACATCAAGGCACTGGACCGGTTGAACCTCTAACTGGTCCACCGGACTTCAAAAGACATTTTCTTTCTGTTCAAATACTGTAAATATAGATTCATTGCTGTATATAGTTCTCCACCACCCCCGCCGGACTCAATTTTAACAGGGAGTGAATGTAGTAAACCACTGTTGCACCTATATTAGGTGATGCAAGGTGGGATCTGTACTACAGGTTCGCCGGTATTCCCTGCCTGCTGGCTCCGCCCAGTAGGCGGAGTATAAATATGCGTGTCCTCCGTTCAGCAGCCATTTCGCCAGCTGCTGTGGGAGGCCACACATCTTAGAGCAATAAAGCTTCAGTTGTATCCAACTCTAGTCTTTGTTCAATTGATCATGCATCACTGCACAGACTTGTCTCTTTCTGAGGTCACAAAGTATATGTGCTCTAAAAACTGGACTGTTGATATGAATCAGCTTCATTCCCGTTCTAGCTGAAGCCGGAATTCTCGGTCCAACCTGACATTGGAGTGTGAGCCCTTTGGTGGAGGGAGATTTGCTACGTGTTCAAAAAGTCCGGATTCACACTGGCCGAGTCTGGCAATGCCGTGAGGTCACTTCCCACCGATCTGACCTAGTGTGTGTCTGAGAAGGTGCGTGAGGACATTTACCGTAATGATTCCAGGGATGAGGGATTTTAACTACAAGATTAGGTTGGAAAATCTGGGCTTATGCTCCTTAGAGCAGAGAGGGGTAAGGGTGGGGACGGGTTTGAGGGTCTGTGCAGACTCCACTGGCCGAATGGCCTTCTCACTGTAGGAATTCTAGGTGTACTGAATTCTGAAGAACTTTGATAAATTACGACAGGGGAGTCAATAAGGTTGACAAAGAAAAGCTGTTCCCATGAATGAACGGTACACGGACTAGGGGCCTAATAATTTCAGGTATTGGCCAAGAGATACAGAGGCTTGAGAAAACATTTTTACACAGCGAATGGTAATGACCTGGGACCCACTACCCCCAAAGCGGAGATGAGCAATGATTTTAAAAGGGAGTTGGATGTGCACTTGAGGGAAATGAATCAACAGGATTGCAGGAATAGAGAGAGGAAATGGGAGTGATTGGATTGCTCTACAGACAACTGTCTTGGACTCAGTGTACTGAATGGTTTAATTATAATGATGGTGTGACGCATTAAACTACATATATTGGTACAGTTATCTGTGCAATTAAACCCAAGGAAGAGATCTGTGCTGACTCAAATTTTAAAAGAAATGTTAATTTATCTGCAGCTGAAAGGTCATCTTTGCGAGGCATCTTCTGTCGTCGCTTTGATTAGTTGCTTGTCATGTTGTATAATTAATGTTCTAATAGGGCTCCAGTTGTAACAAAACAATGAGTACTTTAAGGCCAACAAAGAAAATATTGTGAACGAGGCCTGTTAGGATTACAGCTGCGGCATGTTGTGTGTCTGCTGCTGGACATGTTGCAGTATCACTTCACACTGTCCTGAGAGTTATTGAGCCAAGCCAACAGGGGAACAAAATAAATCACAGATCCTTACTGTCCACAGCGTAACTCGCAATTTTAACTTAGGGCAGGAATCCGGCCCGGGGGGGGTGGGGGGGGGGGGGGTGGGGGGAGGAGGGGGGGAGGGGAGGTGGGGGGGGGGGGGGGGGGGAGGAGGGGGGAGGGGAGGTGGGGGGGAGGGGGGGGAGCCGAGGAGAGGAACCAAAACGGGAGGGGGAGTGCATGGGGTTGGAGGGGGGGGGGGGGGCACGAACATTTGGCCCTCCAGCTCCCTTTGAGCGTGTGCCCCCGGAAGATCTTAATTCCCCAGCCTAACAAGCATACTCACATACCGGTTCTGATCATGGAGCTGGTAGCAATAATGTCAAATGGACGACCATTAAACTTGAACCCAACAAATTTACCGTCAGACTGAGGCCCTTTCTGCACTTTGCTAGACATCACGCCGAAATCGCGAAACGCGATTGGCCGGAGAATCGGCTCCGTCGCTGAAATCGGCGTTGATCCCCTTTTTGTGGTGATTTCCAATTCACTGGATCCCCCAACTCGACGGAATCGCGGCGCCTGCAGCACGTCCTGTCCTGGCGAGTCCCCTCAGGTGCCCCCCCCGACCGATTCTCTGAGGCCCCAGCGATTCTGCGGCCCGGATGGGCCGAGTTCCTGACGGCATGGTTCTAACCACCAATAGAAAATCGATCCGGCGTGTTGGCTGACTGGGCTGCGGGAGGAGGTTGGGGTTGGCGTGGGGGGCACTACAGGCTCCCGAAATTGACATTGGCCATGCGTTCTGCGAGGGGTGGGGGCCCACCAGGGTCATAGGGAGAGAGGTGAAGTGTGGGGGGGGAACAGGCTGAGCAGTCGGGGAGCCCCGGACATGACAGTGTGGTGCCCATGCAAGGAGCGCTATTACGGCGATCATCTTGTTGGTCACCTACCCCGGCCTCTGTTTGAACACTGAGGAGATGGCCGTATGGGTGGGTGCCCCCTGGGTGGGTCCCCCAGGCCACCCCAGGCCATCTCACTCAACCGGTGGCGCCCACTGGGGGGAACCACCCAGGGCCACACCAATGGCAGGCCCAGTGAGGGCAATGCCATCAAACGTTGGCCCTGGCAGCAGGGACTGGCGGAAGGAGCGGGGGTGGGGGGCATGCATAGCTGGGCCACGTAGTGCCCACCGGGGCTACCATGTAGCCCATTGCACCCTGTCGTGCATGGGTCCATCCCCCTATGGTAACATCTTCTCCCTTCACCCCCTGCAGATCATGTTTGGTCACCACACAGCGATGTTGGCCGCCATGTCGGGGGCCCCTGCCCTGCATGCAGCCCTGTGGCAGCGTCAGCGCAGGCGGCTTAGAGAGGAGGCGGAGGCTGCAGCAGAGGAACGGGCTGCAGAGGGGCAGCTGGTAGCCGCCCAGGCTGGAGGTCCGCCTGCCCGACAAGCCGAGGTGGAGGAGGAGGAGGAACAAGGTGAGGAGGAAGAGGAGGAGGGGGGCGGTTCCAAGGAAGCGCTTGATGTACCGGCCCCACATGTCCTTTGAGGAACTCCTGGACTGGGCGTGCAACAGGAGACTGTGGATGAGCCGGAAGACTGTCTGACACATCTGCCACATGATGGCACACCTGGCACCGCGTAGGAGTGGGGGAGGACACCTGCTACCGGTGGCCATCAAGGTGATGGTCGCCCTGAATGGTTACGCGACAGGGTCGTTCCATTCGCCGGTTGGGGACCGGTCCGGCACCTCGCAGGCATCGGTGCACAGGTGCACCCATGCCGACACTGACGCCTTGTATGCCCTGGTGGTCCGGTACATCCAGTTCCCTGTGGACCGAGCCCACCAGGATGCCCGGGCAGCGGGCTTCGCTGCCATCGCCGGGATGCCCCTGGCCCCTTGTGTAGAGCTTCGCTGGATGGAGAGGTCAGACTAAGAGGAAGGTGGGGAATTAAAATGACAAGCAACAGGGAGCGCAGGGTCATGCTTGCAGACACAACAAAGGTCTTTCACAAAGCAGTCATCCAGACTGTATTTTGTCTCCCTACTGTAGAGGAGACTACATCACGAGCTGCAATATGCAGCCGTCACAGGCAAGATGGTGCCGCGCAGAGCAGCACCGCGACTTAGGGACGGGGAGCTCGAAGCCCTCCAGGACGCCATGGAGGAGAGGAGGCTGGTGTTATATCCCGAACCGGGATTCTCTGAAACGGCGGAGCGACTGGCGGCAATTCTCTAGTCCGCGGAGAATCACGGGAAGATGTCGGACCAGATCACGGGTCTGACGCCCCATTCTCTGCCCCCGCGCCAAGCGCGATTTCGGCGCGGAGACTCGGAGAATCCCGGCCCCCCTTTTTGACAATTAATCCTTTCAGACCTCCACCCTATCACAGATCTTCCCTTTTGTCTTTCCTTCACACCCTTTCACATAAAACCTATTGGGAGGGATTCTCCATTGGCTGACGCTAAAATCGGGAAACGCGATTGGGCGGATAATAAATTCCGACGCCAAAATCGCGGCAGGCGACGATTTGACGCCAAATCACAATTCTCCAGTGCCTCGACAGCGATGTCAATACGGTCCGTGAAGCACATACAGTAAACACAGTTTGCATATCATTAGCGGGTCTGACCCTGTATTCTCTGGGGCTTCCGCAATGCTCCGCCTCCGATGGGCTGGGTTCCCGACGGCGTGGTTCACTTGTGCATTTAAAAAGTGTGAAGCCGGACTTGTGGCTGCTGAGGGAGAGAGAGAGGGGGTGCGGAAAGTGTCCAACATCTCCACAGTGTGCTCACAGTTGTGCTGCTGGCTGGGGAGTGGGGGGTCCTGCCAGGGCTGGGGGAGTAGCGGGGACTGGCCAGGTGGTGGGGGTGGACATGCATGGAACACCATTGCCCCAGCCGGACAGGCAGCCTTGCAACTGCGCATGCCGCTGGCAGCCCCATTGTGAACTTAGGGCCACGGGTTATCTAGGGATGGACGGGCTCCAGTGCAACCAGTGCCATGTTGTTGGCGGGGGTGAGTGCGTCTGGGGATAGTAATGTGTGCACATGGCTGCAGCTTGTCCGCCTCCTCTGTATCATTCACGGACCTGTCAAATGCCGCGTTACTTTGAATTGGAATCGATCGTGTTCCCCGTGGTGCCAGTGCTAGCCCCTCCACAGTAGCTGAATTGATCCAGGTTCGGCGCCAGTTTTGCTGTCGTGAAAGTCCACGAATCCTGCCTCAGCATCAACACTTAGTCTGAGGAGCGGAGAATCCCGCCCTTACATTTCGAATCGTCCTCAGTTCTGACTAAAGGTCACTGATGTGAAACTTTGACTCAGTTTGTCAGGTGGCCTTCAATCCATATCTTCTAATGACTGAACTCCCTGACCATGGCTAATAGTTTTTCTTGATTCAGCACTTCAAAGCCATTCATAATTTTGAACACTGCTATCAGTTCTCCTGCTGCATTTCTTTTTGAAAATAATGAGTTCAGTAACTCTATGGTGCTGTCAAAATACCATGAAACCCTTGTGATTAAATTTAATTCGAATTTAAATTTCACAGAGTTTGTGGATATAAAGAGATCAGTATAAAAAAATGTAAATTTCAATGAAATGGATTTAAAGAAACCAGTAAAAAAAATGTAAATTTCAATGAAAGTTAATGTCACTTCAAAGCTAGAAACCAATATATGTTCTCAAAAGCATTAAATTGAAACCTGCAGCTGAAATAATTTTGTAATAACTAGAATCCGCTCGGAGCCCATGAGCGATGAGAGCCACAGTACACTGGAGAAGCTCCTGTCAATCATGAAAAGTTAAGGCAACTTATACTACAGGCCATTGACTGTCAAGGAGCTCCACTAATTAACAAAACACTTGTGCACCTGACAACCTGCGATTTTCTGACCATTCTTTAATCAAATTGAAATTATCCAGGCTGGCAATGCCTAAAATGGAAACCCACATTACAGCAGTGACTAAGCTTTGAAACTAACTCGGCTGGAAAGCACTTTGAAGCACCTTAAGGTTACAAGAAGCACGGCACAAGTACAATTTCTTTCTTCGTTTTTCACCCTTTCTTCCTTTTCACGAGCGGGGACATTACAGCACAGGCAGTCCTTGGACTTTCAGCACTGTTGGTTCCTGAAAAGTGCATCTTTAAGTCGGAACTTTGTAAGTCGGAATCGATTTTCTTGTAAGAACAATGGGATCGGTCCTTGTACCAAGCCCGAACACCCTATTGTCCCTAAAATAACCCAGGATTTTGTACTCAATCAGTTATTTAAAAAAGTAATATGACAATAAATTAATATTATAAAATCTAAACATAAAAAGAATTTGGAATATAAAGATTCACCAAGTAAAAATACATCAGAATGGGACTTCCGGTTGCGGCTATGCCTAAGTAGGTCGCACGTTCGGCAGCTCCCGCCGGGAACGGACTTTTGGGCTCTCTAGAGGGGCCCAACGGCAATTGTTCGACGGCTTCCAGTGTGGGAAGATGACAGCAAGGTCCCCCCGCCATTATATGGATTGGACCAGGAGTGAAGCGGTGAAAAAAGTGATCTTGGAGCAGCGAAAAGTGAGAAGGAGAAAGAACAAGATGGCGGTGGGTGGAGACCAAGCAGCATGGGCGCAGTGGTCGCAGGAGCAGCAGGGGTTTCTTAAACGCTGCTTTGAGGAGCTGAAAACCAAAATGCTGGCGCCAATGAAGGCGGCGATTGAGAAGCTAGTGGAGACCCAGAGGGCCCAGGGGGCGGCGATTCGGGAGGTGCGGCAAAACGCCTCGGAGAACGAGGACGAGATCTTGGGCCTGGCGGTGAAGGTGGAGGCGCACGAGGTGCTGCACAAGAGGTGGGCGGAAAGATTTGAGGACCTGGAGAATAGGTCGAGGAGGAAGAATCTTCGGATTCTGGGTCTCCCCGAAGGAGTGAAGGGGCCCGATGCCGGGGCATATGTGAGCACGATGCTCAATTCGCTGATGGGCGCGGGAGCCTTCCCGAGGCCTCTGGAGCTAGATTGGGCTCACCGGGTCCTAGCAAGGAGACCCAAGGCCATCAAGCCGCCAAGGGCTGTAGTGGTGCGGTTCCACCGCTTTATGGACAGAGAGTGTGTCCTGAGATGGGCCAAGAAAGAGCGGAGCAGCAGGTGGGAGAACACGGAGATCCGAATCTACCAGGACTGGAGTGCAGAGGTGGCTAAGAAGAGAGCGGGTTTTAATCGGGCTATCTCCATCGAAAAGGAGAGAAGTTTGGTATGCTGCAGCCAGCGCGATTGTGGGTCACGTTCCAGGATCGGCACCACTATTTCGAAACGCCTGATGAGGCATGGAGTTTTATACGGACTGAAAAGTTGGACTCAAATTGAGGGTTTGGTGTGGGGGGATGTTTACTGTGTATATAGTGTTTATTATGTTTAGGAAATGTTCCTCTGGTTTGGGTGCTGGATGGGGATGGGTGAAGGGATTGGATGGGGAGACTGTGGGAGAGTGTGGGCATCGGTGTTGGAGGGGCAGACCCCCACGAAGGAAGAGGGGGAGTGGAGGCCCGGGGATGGGGAATTGGGGTAAGGCCTCAAAAGGAGTTGCGCCTGAGGGGGCTGGGCTGGCTCAGGAAAGCGCGGCCTTTTTCCCGCGCTAGGCAAGGACGGGGGTGGGGGCCGGGTGGGGGGGGGGGGGGGGGGGGGGAAATGGGCGGTGTTGGAGAGGAGCGCACACTGACTGCCAGGGAGGGGGAGAGGAGGGGGGATTCTCACACTGGGGGGTCGATGGAATGGCGGGAGAGGCCGGGGTCAGCAGGAGTCAGCTGACGTATGGGAGTGTTATGGGGGGAGCAAAAGGGCTAGATGTGGATCTAGCGGGGGGAGGGAGGGGGGGAGAGGGGGGTATAGGGTTGCTGCTGCATTGGCCAAAGGGGAGCTGGAATTAGGAGAGGTGGTCGGGGCGGGGATCCGCGTCTGGGGGACTGGGGGGTGCGGGAGGCGCGGGCACGTGGCTGGCCTAGAAAAGGAGATGGCTAGTTGGCAGGGGGGGGGTGGGGGGTGTGTGGGGGGGGGGGGGGGCGAGCAGCCCCCCAATCCGGCTGATAACTTGAAATGTGAGGGGCCTGAACGGACCGGTCAAGAGGGCCCGGGTGTTCGCGCACTTAAAGGGACTGAAGGCAGACGTGGTTATTCTCCAGGAGACACATCTGAAGGTGGCAGATCAGGTTCGGCTGAGAAAGGGATGGGTAGGACAGGTATTCCATTCAGGGTTGGATGCAAAGAACAGAGGGGTTGCAATACTGGTGGGGAAGCGGGTGTCGTTTGAGGCAATGAATATTGTAGTAGATAATGGAGGTCGATATGTGATGGTGAGCGGTAGGTTGCAGGGGGTGCGGGTGGTACTGGTAAACGTATATGCCCCAAACTGGGATGATGCCGGATTTATGAAACGCATGCTGGGTCGGATTCCGGACCTGGAGGTAGGAAAGCTTGATAATGGGGGGGGGATTTCAACACGGTGCTGGACCCGGCACTGGTTCGCTCTAGGTCCAGGACAGGTAAGAGGCTGGCTGCGGCCAAGGTGCTTAAGGGGTTTATGGACCAGATGGGGAGAGTGGATCCATGGAGGTTTGTCAGGCCCCATGCCAGGGAATTTTCATTCTTTTCCCACGTCTATAGAGTCTACTCCCGGATAGATTTTTTTATTTTGAGTCGTGCACTAATCCCGAAAGTGGAGGGAACGGAGTATTCGGCCATAGCCATCTCAGACCACGCCCCGCACTGGGTGGAGCTGGAGTTAGGAGAGGAGAGGGACCAGCGCGCGCTGTGGCGTCTAGATGTGGGATTATTGGCGGATGAGGAGGTGTGCGGGCGGGTGCGGGGGTGCATTGAAAGATATTTGGAGGCCAATGACAACGGGGAGGTGCAGGTGGGGGTAGTCTGGGAGGTGCTGAAGGCAGTGGTCAGGGGAGAGCTAATCTTCATTAAGGCCCACAGGGAGAAGGGAGAGAGCAGGGAGAGGGAGAAGTTGGTGGGGGAGATCTTAAGGGTGAACAGGAGATATGTAGAGGCCCCCGAAGAGGGACTACTCAGGGAGCGGCGGAACCTCCAGATGCAGTTCGACCTGTTGACCACAGGGAAAGCGGAGGCACAGTGGAGGAAAGCGCAGGGGGCGACGTATGAGTATGGGGAGAAGGCGAGTCGGATGCTGGCACACCAGTTTCGTAAGAGGGAGGCAGCGAGGGAGATAGGTGGAGTTAAGGATAGTGGGGGGAATACGGTGCGGAGTGCGGTGAGAATAAATGAGGTATTTAGGGACTTCTATGGGGATCTGTACTGATCTGAGCCCTCAGCGGGAGAAGAGGGGATGCAACGATTTTTGGATCAGCTGAGGTTCCCGAGGGTGGAGGAGCAGGAGGTGGCTGGTTTAGGGGAGCCCATTGGGCTGGATGAGCTGGTTAAAGGATTGGGGAGCATGCAGGCGGGGAAGGCCCCGGGGCCAGATGGGTTCCCGGTCGAGTTTTACAGGAAATACGTGGACCTGCTAGGCCCGTTGCTAGTGAGGACTTTCAATAAGGCAAGGGAGGGGGGGGCCTTGCCCCCGACAATGTCCGGGCCGCTGATCTCTCTGATCCTGAAGCGGGACAAGGACCCACTGCAGTGTGGGTCGTATAGACCGATCTCGCTCCTCAATGTGGATGCTAAGTTGCTGGCAAAAGTGCTGGCTACGAGAATTGAGGACTGTGTCCCAGGGGTGATTCATGAGGACCAGACGGGATTTGTAAAGGGCAGGCAGCTCAACACTAATGTCCGGAGGCTCGTCAATGTGATTATGATGCCCTCGGTGGAGGGAGAAGCGGAGGTAGTGGCAGCTATGGACGCGGAGAAGGCCTTCGACCGGGTGGAGTGGGAGTATCTTTGGGAAGTATTGCGGAGGTTTGGGTTCAGGGAGGGGTTCATCGGCTGGGTCAGATTGCTATATAGAGCCCCGGTGGCGAGTGTGGCTACGAATCTGCGGAGGGCGGAGTACTTTCCGCTGTACCAAGGGACGAGGCAGGGGTGTCCCCTGTCCCCCTTGCTCTTTGCATTGGCAATTGAGCCTCTGGCCATGGCACTAAGGGAGTCCAGGAATTGGAGGGGACTGGTCCGAGGGGGAGAGGAACATTGGGTGTCGCTGTATACGGACGACCTGTTGCTGTATATGGCAGATCCAGTGGAGGGGATGGCGGAGGTCATGCGGATCTTAAGGGAGTTTGGGGACTTCTCGGGGTATAAGCTTAATGTCGGGAAAAGTGAGCTCTTTGTGGTGCATCCAGGGGACCAGGGAAGGGGGATAGACGACCTGCCGTTGAAGAGGGCGGAAAGGAGCTTTCGGTACTTAGGGATCCAGGTAGCTGGGAGTTGGGGGGCCCTGCACAAACTCAATTTGACGCGGTTGGTGGAGCAGATGGAGGAGGATTTCAAAAGATGGGATGTGCTGCCACTCTCGCTAGCGGGCAGGGTGCAGTCGGTTAAAATGATGGTCCTCCTGAGGTTTCTCTTTGTGCTCCAGTTGTGGTAATACCAGGTATTGCAGTACCTGAGAGGTGAATGACCATTGGCTAGACTGAGGGGGTCTACCATTGGATAGTGTACATAGCCCCGCCCTAAGAGGCGGGGTATAAGAACCGATGCCGTTCCAGCAGCCTTCCCTTTCTGTATCATCGCTGCTGGGTACAGTTCTAGCTGATTAAAGCCGATTAGATATGACTCCTCTTTGTCTCGAGAGTATTGATTGTGCATCACCAGTGCCTTCCCATTATGATTCCCAAGGCCTTTTTCAAACGGGTAGGTCGGAGTATCATGGGTTTCGTGTGGGCAAATAAGACCCAGAGGGTAAAGAGGGTGTTTCTGGAGCGTAGTAGGGACAGGGAGGGCTGGCTCTGCCGAATTTGTGTGACTATTATTCGGCAGCCAATGTGGCGATGATCCGTAAGTGGGTAATGGAGGGAGAGGAGGCGGCGTGGAAGAGGTTAGAGATGGCGTCCTGTGTGGGCACGATCCTGAGGGCGCTGGCGTTGGCACCGCTGCCACTCTCGCCGACAAGGTACACCACGAGTCCGGTTGTGGCGGCGACGTTGAAGATCTGGGGGCAGTGGAGACGACACAGGGGCGAGGTGGGAGCCTCGGTTTGGTCCCCGATTCGGGAGAACCATCGGTTCGTCCCGGGAAGGATGGATGGGGGATTTTGGAGCTGGCATCGGGCAGGGATTAGAAGAATGGGGGACCTGTTTATAGATGGGATGTTTGCGAGCCTGGGGGCGCTGGAGGAGAAGTTTGGGTTACCCCCGGGAAATGCTTTCAGGTAGGGCGTTTGTGAGGCGGCAGGTGAGGGAATTCCCGCTGCTCCCAGCACAGGGGACTCAGGACAGGGTGATTTCGGGTGTATGGGTTAGAGAAGGCAGGGTTTTGGCGATCTATCAGGAGCTGAAAGAAGAGGAGGAGGCCTCGGTAGAGGAGTTAAAGGACAAGTGGGAGGAGGAGCTTGGGGAGGAGATAGATGAGGGTTTGTGGGCTGATGCCCTGAGTAGGGTTAATTCTCCCTCCTCTTGCGCCAGGCTCAGCCTAATACAATTCAAATTTATTCAAACGCATATGACAGGGGCGAGGTTGAGTAGGTTCTATGGGGTGGAGGATAGATGTGGGAGGTGCTCGGGAAGCCCGGCGAATCACGTCCACATGTTCTGGTCGTGCCCGGCATTGGATGGGTTTTGGAGGGGTTTCGCGAGGACTATGTCCAAGGTGGTGAAAGTCCAGGTCAAGCCGAGTTGGGGGTTGGCACTATTTGGGGTAACGGACGAGCCGGGAGTGCAGGAGGCTAATGAGGCCGGTATCCTGGCCTTTGCGTCCCTGGTAGCCCGGCGGAGGATCTTGCTATTATGGAAGGACGCAAAGCCCCTGTGGTAGTATGTATTAGGGGTCATGTGGGACTGGAAGCCCTAATGTCATTGGCTGACAGATCCCGGGTCCTGGTTGGCCGTTGACCTCTAGCTCCGCCCTGAAGGCGGAGTATAAGAAGCCGGAGTCCTCCCCCGCAGGCCATTCTACTATCGAGCTGCGGGGGAACAGACACGCAGCACATCCCATCTTTTGAAATCCTCCTCCATCTGCTCCACCAACCGCGTCAAATTGAGTTTGTGCAGGGCCCCCCAACTCCCAGCCTCATCGACTTCACTCTATTCGTCTCACGGAGTCTTTGTGCGCTACAATTTATTAAGCGTGCCTAAAAAGGACTATGGAGCTCAGGATCATCCCGGAATGCCTGAGGATCAGCCCCCACGCAGTGAACGCGGCAGCAGCCTTCAAGCACTGGTAGACTTGTTTCGAGGCCTACCTCAGAACGGCCACCGGCCGGGTCACAGAAGACCAAAAACTACAGGACCTGCACTCGAGGGTGAGCACGGAGATTTTCTCCCTCATCGAAGACGCGGAGGATTTCCAGACGGCGTTCGCAGCACTGAAAAGTCTCTATGTCCGCCCAGTTAACCAAATCTACCCTCGCTACCAGCTCGCGACGAGACGGCAAGGTCCCGGAGAATCGATGGACGAATTCTACGCCGCGCTGCTGATTTTGGGACGAGCCTGCAGCTGCCCTTCGGTGAACGCAAATGAGCACACGGACATGTTAATGCGCGATGCTTTTGTGGCAGGTATGAATTCCTCCCAAATCCGCCAAAGACTTCTAGAAAGAGAGTCGCTAGGACTCTCAGAGGCCCGGGCCCTAGCAGCCTCCCTAGACGTGGCCGCGCGTAATACCCGCGCCTACGGCACCGACCGCGCGGCAGCCCATTGGGCTCCGTACGTACCCGTCGCAACAGTTTATTAAGCGTGTCTGTTCCCCCGCAGCTCGATAGTGTAACCATCTGCGGCCACGACCAGCAGGACCACGACGCCAACCTCCAAAAATTCCGCCAGACCGCCAAATCCTTGAACCTCACGTACAACGAGGACAAGTGCGTTTTTAGCACCAACCGGCTAGCCATTCTGGGCTACGTAGTGCGCAATGGGATAATAGGCCCCGACCCCGAACGTATGCGCGCCCTCATGGAATTTCCCCTCCCGCACTGCCCAAAAGCCCTGAAACGCTGCCTGGGGTTTTTTTCATACTACGCCCAATGGGTCCCCCAGTACGCAGACAAGGCCCGCCCCCTAATACAGACCACGACCTTCCCTCTGTCGACAGAGGCTTGCCAGGCCTTCAGCCGCATCAAAGCGGATATCGCAAAGGCCACGATGTGTGCCATCGACGAGTCCCTCCACTTCCAGGTCGAGAACGACGCCTCCGACGTAGCTCTAGCGGCCACCCTTAACCAAGCGGGCAGACCCGTGGCCTTTTTCTCCCGGACCCTCCACGCCTCAGAAATCCGCCACTCCTCAGTGGAAAAGGAAGCCCAAGCCATAGTGGAAGCTGTGCGACATTGGAGGCATTACCTGGCCAGCAGGAGATTCACTCTCCTCACCGACCAACGGTCGGTAGCCTTCATGTTCGATAATGCACTGCGGGGCAAAATCAAAAACGACAAGATCTTAAGGTGGAGGATCGAGCTCTCCACCTTCAACTACGAGATTTTGTATCGTCCCGGAAAGCTGAACGAGCCGTCCGATGCCCTATCCCGCGGCACATGTGCCAACGCACAAATTAACCGCCTCCAAACCCTCCACGAGGACCTCTGCCACCCGGGGGTCACTCGGTTTTTCCACTTTATCAAGTCCCGCAATCTCCCATACTCTTTAGAGGAGGTCCGTACAGTCACAAGGGACTGCCACATCTGCGCGGAATGCAAACCGCATTTTTTCAGGCCAGATGGTGCGCACCTGATTAAGGCTTCCTGCCCCTTTGAACGCCTTAGTCTCGATTTCAAAGGGCCCCTCCCCTCCACCGACCGCAACACATATTTTCTTAATGTGGTGGACGAATACTCCCGCTTCCCATTCGCCATTCCCTGCTCTGACATGACCGCGGCCACAGTCATTAAAGCCCTGAACACCGTCTTCACACTGTTCGGTTGCCCCGCATACGTCCACAGCGACAGGGGTCCTCTTTCATGAGTGACGAGCTGCGCCAGTTCCTGCTCAGCAAGGGCATAGCCTCAAGCAGGACGACCAGCTACAACCCCCGGGGGAACGGGCAAGTAGAGAGGGAGAACGGCACGGTCTGGAAGAACGGCACGGTCTGGAAGACCGTCCTACTGGCCCTACGGTCCAGGGACCTCCCAGTTTCACGGTGGCAGGAGGTCCTCCCGGACGGTCTCCACTCCATCCGGTCGCTATTATGTACGAGCACTAATCAAACGCCTCATGAGTGTCTCCTTGTCTTCCCTAGGAGGTCCTCCTCTGGAACGTCGCTGCCGACCTGGCTGGCGGCCCCAGGACCCATCTTGCTCCGAAAGCATGTGCGGGCACACAAGGCGGACCCGTTGGTCGAAAGGGTTCACCTCCTCCACGCGAACCCGCAGTACGCTTACGTGGAGTACCCCGACGGCCGACAGGACACGGTCTCCCTGCGGGATCTGGCGCCCGCCGGCAACACACACACACCCCCGACACCATTCACCCAACCCCCCCACTTCCTGCCACCGCCGCACCCCGTGACCGCCCCCTTCCCAGGAGGATCGGTTCCCCTCCCCTCAGGCCCGACCAAGAATAAAGCCCAAGCTGAAACCGTAAGGCTCCCGGAGACGACAACACCGGTACAAGCACCACCACCACCACCGGGGCCGAGGCGATCGACACGGACGACCAGACCGCCCGACCGACTCGTGGCGTCGATCTAAATCAATATATGGACTTTTCACAAGAACATTTTGCTTTTCTCCCGATACCTTCTGTAAATAGTTGAAACAGGACAAAATTGTACAATACTGTATTGCCATGTGAATGTTTTCCTCCCAGGACCAGCCCTGTAAACCCTTACCACCATACGAAGCATCACCCCGCCGGGTTCATTTTTGACAAGGGGTGAATTTGGTAGTATGTATTAGGGGTCATGTGGGACTGGAAGCCCTAATGTCATTGGCTGACAAATCCCGGGTCCTGGTTGGCCGTTGACCTCTAGCTCCACCCTGAAGGCGGAGTATAAGAAGCCGGAGTCCTCCCCCGCAGGCCATTCTACTATCGAGCTGCGGGGGAACAGACACGCTTAATAAAGCCTCATCGACTTCACTCTATTCGTCTCACGGAGTCTTTGTGCGCTACAGCCCCCCAGTGTGGAAGCCTGGATAAATGACATGGCTGTGTTGATTAAGCTGGGGAGGATAAAGTTTGCCTTACGAGGGTCTGTGCAAGGGTTCTCCAGGCGGTGGAGAACCTCGACTATCTCGCGGAGCGTTAGGAGGAGGTCAGCAGCAGCGGCAACCCAAGGGTGGGGGGGGAGGAGGCGGGGGGGGACTCTTTCGGGAGTTGGGTGGGTGAAGGGGGGGGGCTTCCCTACGGGTATCTTTGAATGTCATATGGGGGGGTTACTGTATACGGGGAAACCCAATGTAAAAGTTTTGTATAATTTTTGACTGTTGTGTTTGCGTTTCTTTCTTTTTGTTATGGGGGGGGGGCGGTTCTGTTAAAAATTTTGTTAGAAAATTTGAATAAACACATTAAAAAAAAACACATCAGAATAGCAACTGAGCGCCTTGAGTCAGGGAGGTGGGTAGCGCAGGCCATCGATGTGCACGTGTCGAAACTGGCATTGAGAAATTTAAAAAACAGAGTGCCGTCGATTTACCCCATCGTTGTAAGTGCCGTTCGCCGTGACTACAATGTCATAAAGTGGAGGGCGGCTTATATTGGATGAATGTTCCCACTGGCATGAGTTGACTGCCTTGGTAGTTCGGTGGGCTTTTAGCTTAAGTTAGCTTGCGGCACCAGGCAAGTACAATGATTGTTATAATCAACCTGGTTAATAAACAATGAGGAGCACTATTCAAGTGAAGATGCAAAGAAATGTTAAATAAAAATAGGAAATTTTGGAAACCTTCAACAGATCAGGCAGAATCAGTGTAGAGTGAATCAGAATTAGTGTTTCACGTTAATGACCTTTCATCCATGTTGGTGAGAATTCTCTGGCCATCAGAATTCTCTTATCCCGCTGCCAGCGAACGGCGTGCCACTAAGAAACACACAGCTGGGGGACCGAAGAATCCCGCCCACTACTTTGGTTTCCAAACAGAGAGGTTGAACTTTGTTTACATTTTTATTCGCTGTTCCTCAAGTTCCAACCCAGTAATTAAAGTAATCCAAATAGCTGCCACATGCATAGAATTTATTCTGCATCGTATTTTATTGCTGTTACTCTGACTGCTTTAAAACTCTCATTTGACAGTTAAGTCTAAATCTCACAAAAGTGACGTCTGTGTGAATTGGCCAAACTTGAGACACTTATTGTGATTCAGCTGAAATGTGTCTTGAAGCTTGTTTTACCAGTCTTGTACCGTGATGGAAATGTCCTACACTGGCACAGCAACATGTATTTAGTGCTGTGTCATAACCTCCACGAGGCCCTTAGGGAACCATAATCAATCTCCCAGTGGGCTCATGGAGTATGAACTTCCGCGGTAGTAGGCCTAGGCCCACACAGCTGGAGCTGGTAAGATTAAGTGTAAAAGCCGGCCCAAGCAGGGACTGGCATGTTGGTTGTCCCAATGGGAACTGCGATGTTTGCATAATGCATAGTTACTATTGTGGGCAGACTTTATGTTTAGTTAAAATAAATCTTTTGTCATTCCTACCACTGGCTTCTGGTCATGGTGGCACAGTGCTTAGCATTGTTGCTTCACAGCGTCAGGGTTCTAGGTTCAATTCCCGGCTTGGGTCACTGTCTGCACGTTCTCCCCGTGTCTGCGTGGGTTTCCTCAGGGTGCTCCGGTTTCCTCCCACTAGTCCCGAAAGACATGCTTGTTAATTAATTTAGACATTCTCAATTTTCCCTCCGTGCACCCGAACAGGCGCTGGGATGTGGCGACTAGGGGCTTTTCACAGTAACTTCATTGCAGTGTTAATGTAAGCCTACTTGTGACAATAAAGATTATTATTATTAAGTGCTGGAAGTCGGCACATTAACATCGTAGAACAGTTTCACCTTAGTGAGTCTTGTGAGTTAAGACTGATGAACAAAGTGTTGGGAAAGTGATCTCTTGCAGTAATTGGTCCTTCAACAATTGCAAAATTCTGTGGATACAGTAAATAAAAATGGAAAATGTTGGCATTTCAGAGTGTTTATCGATCAGCGATGGGGAAACCTTAGAGACTAAGGATTTTGAGCAAGTGCAGGACCAGAGAACAGTGGGAAGGAACACAAAAGTTGTTTCTGTGACCATAAGACATAGGAGCAGAATTAGGCCACTTGGCCCATCGAGTCTGCTCCGCCATTCAATCATGGCTGATATTTTTCTCATTCCCATTCTCCTGCCTTCTCTCCATAACACCTGATTCCTTAGTAATCAAGAACCTATCTATCTCTGTCTTAAAGACACTCAGTAATTTGGCCTCCACGGCCTTCTGCGGCAAAGAGCTCCACAGATTCACCACCCTCTGGCTGAAGAAAGTCCTCCTCATCTCTGTTTTAAAGGATCGGCCCTTTATTCTGGGAAGGTGTCCTCTGATTCTAGTTTTTCCTACAAGTGGAAACATCCTCCCCACGTCCACTCTATCCAGGCATCACAATATCCTGTAAGTTTCAATAAGATCCCCCCCCATAGCCTTCTAAACACCAAGGAGTACAGACCCAGAGTTCTCAACCGTTCCTTGTACGACAAGCTGTTCATTTCAGGGATTATTCTTGTGAACCTCCTCTGGACCCTTTCCAAGGCCAGCACATCCTTCCTTAGATACGGGGTCCACAACTGCTCACAATACTCCAAATGGGGTCTGATCAGACAACCTCAGAAGTACATCCCTGGTCTTGTGTTCTAGCCCTCTTGACATGAATGCTAACACTGCATTTGCCTTCTTAACTGCCGACTGAACCTGCACGTTAACCTTAAGAGAATCGTGAACAAGGACTCCCAAGTCCCTTTGTGCTTCTGATTTCCTCAGCATTTCCCCATTTAGAAAATAGTCTTTGCCTAAATCCCGCCTTCCAAAGTGCATAACCTCACACTTTTCCACATTGTATTTCATTTGCCACTTCATTGCCCACGCTCCTAGCCTGTCCAAATCCTTCTGCAGCCCCCTTGCTTCCTCAATACTACCTGTCCCTCTAGATCTTTGTATCACCTGCAAACTTAGCAACAGTTTCCAGTTCACGTACATATTGAAGTTCCCCATGATTATTGTGATATTGTCTTTTTACATGCTTTCTCTATCTCTACCTCCTGATTTATTTTCTGTCCCACATCCTGACTACTGCCAGGGGGCCTGTGCATAACTCCCATCAGGGTCTTTTTACCTTTGCGATTCCTCAACTCTACCCATAGAGATTCCATGCCTTCTGATTCTATATTACTCCTTGCTATCGATTTAACTTCATTCATTACTAACAATGATATAGGACACATATCCTTGTATATTTAGATTCCAGCCCTGATCCCCTTGAAGCCATGTCTCTGTGATGCCCACAACATCGTACCGGCCAATTTCAATGTGCGCAACAAGCTCATTTACCTTGTTCCGTTTACTGCGTGCATTTAGGTCTAACACCCTCAGTCCTACATTGACCACCTCCCTTCTCACACTTGTCACCTTTTTGCTCTGTCTGAGAGTGATGTTGTTCTCTTATTTTTGTTCTCTATTTCCCCTTCAGTTATGACACCGTCTAAGCTAACGCTCTGGTTCCCAACCCCCTGCCATATTAGTTTAAAACCTCCCGAGTGACACTAGCAAACCTCCCAGTGACAGGGTGGAGGGCAGGAATGATTGTGACAAAAGGGGTCATGGTGTAAGGCAACATGTGGTGGGACTGGGATAGGTGATGAAACAAGAGATGGGTCTGCAGAAGGTGTAAATGGTCAGAGTAGGATAGCCGAGAGAGAGGGAGGCATGGAAAAGCTGGCAAAGAGGGAAAACTCCTGTTATCCTTCAGCTTTGCCTAGAAACCAGAACTTTCTCGACCCTTGGGCTATTTTGACGATTTCTCTGGTATTTGAGCTTTGCATTGCAGCATGGGAAGTGTAAAAATGTGGGATTTGTTGCAGGGTTGCAGCACTTCCCTTCACAGTGTTAAACAGAAGGTGACACTGTGGGAATAGTTAATTAGGAATAATAAACCAAAAATGTATGCCCGCTCGTTCCAGTAAACATTGCTAAGGCCCCAGTTGATTGATTTTGAGGCCTTGTTTCCTGCTGCATGTGGAGGCAACGAGCTCCAAACAGGTGGCTTCCCTACAACAGGCGGCTTCCCTATGACAGGATCGAGGGCATGCGAGGGGTGGGGGGGGTGCCATTTGAGCCAGAGGTCCTGTTCCCCAAAGAAGAGGCCTTGGGCAGGAAAGGAGCCCAAGCGATTCTGCTGGATGAGTTTTACCTTCCACCTCAGCGAGGTGGTGGCATAATAATATTGTCATTGGATTAGTAATCCAGAGTAATGGTCTTGGGATCTTTGTTCGAATTACACCATGGCGGGTGTAATTTTAATTCAATAAAAATCTGGAATTAAAAATATTTTTGAGTGGCACAGTGGTTAGAACTGATGGTTCACAGCGCCAGGGACCCGGGTTCAATTCCGGTCTGTGTGGAGTTTGCGCATTCTCTCCGTACCTGCATGTGTTTTGTCCAGGTGTTCCGGTTTCCTCCCACAGTACTCCAAAGATGTGCAGGTTAGGTGGATTGGCCATACTAAATTGTCCCTTAGTATCCAAGGATGTGCACATTACAGGGATAGAGCGGAGGAGTAGGTCTAGGCAGGGTGCTCTTTCAGAGGGTTGGTGCAGACTCGGTGGGCCGAAAGGCCTCCTAGGGTTTCTATGGATTCTATGGTTTGTGCCGTCATTATGTTTATTTCCATCCATGCCTCTGGAAGGAAGCACCTCCATGTTAAGAAACCCTTTCAGCCATCACCCTGTCTTGGCAGCGCTCACCTCTGCCGAGGCTTCACATTGAGGCAATGCAGAAATTTTGCTCCCCAAGAGAAGGTGGACAAACAAAGACTGAGAGCTTTAAATTAAGGGTGCGTCACTTAGGGAGCGGTGGCAACTGCCGCTAATTCGCTGAGGAACCCGACCACAGGTGGGTAGAGGATGGGAGGGTGTTGCGGAGTGGCATTGTGTGAGGGGTAGTCTGCAGCAAGGCAGGGATGACTCTCAGCAGGTCCCCCAACCCCCACTGAATGCCTTTGAATGAGGGATCCCCAAGCATGGGAGGCCGCTGGCGACTCCGACAGGGTTTGTATTTCAGATCCCCATGTGGCTGCTGCCCTGTCCACCCTAAGGTGACTATTATTTACCCAATTAAGAGCCTCAGTAACCCATATTCAGCCATGAGCCTTCACTCCCCAGCCATAATCAGCAACCTCCCTGCTGCCCAATTAAATGCCCCCAACTCTGAACTTACCATGGGGAGGGCATTAAATCCCCCCCATGTCAAGAGTCAGAAGTTAGTGTAGCTTATGAGTTGTCACAAGTGGGTTTGGGAGGCAGGTAAATAATAATCTATCACTTTGCCTGCTGATAGGATGAGAATTTATAAAGGGTTGTCCAGTACAATGTTACGGACAGGGATGAGAGAAAACTGAAACCACTGTTCCTTTTCCTTACTGCCCATAACCAGTGCGCTTTTGAAAAGGAGGATGTGGATGTTTCTTAACCGTTGAGTGTACGATCAATTTGATTAACTGGTAGCAAACTTTTCAAATAAAATGCTTGTTTATTTATTCGTTCACCCTGACAATCTAACATCGGCAGCACTTCATGGCCCCGATGGCAGAGCTGTTGGCAGAGAAAGAGGCTACAAATGATGTTTGAGCTTGAATCGACGGGGAATGTGGTGAGCCAGCATCGCCATTCGTGAGGGACATTATATGAGCACGCGGATAAAGCCAGTCGATTATTGGCTCATCAATCGAGACGGCAGGCAGCCACACGGGAGATAGCCCATGTTAAAATTGAGGGGGAAGAGCTGGTTATTGCCCCGGACAAGATTAATGGGGCTTTTGAGATTTATTATAGAGGGCTGCACAAGTTTGAACCGCAGGGGGGTTGCTCGGTGATGGAGCAATTCTTGGAGGGATTGGTCTTCCCGGTGGTGGAAAGGGTGAGGAGGGAGAGGCTGGAGGCACCATTGGTGTTGGTGGAAGTTATGGACTGTATCGGTTCCATGCAATCGGGGAAGGCACCGGGACCGTATGGTTTTCCAGCAGAATTTTACAAATAGTTTGTGGCCTTGTTGCCGCTGCATATACTGAAATGTTCAGTGGCTCTCTGCTAAAGGGTGTGCTGCTGGGAACACTGGTACAGGCCTCAATTTATCTAATCCTGTAAAAGAACAAAGATTCCCTTGAGTGTAGGTCTTATTATTTCACTATTAAAAACTGATGCAAAAATACCAGCTGAGGTTCTGGCAACATGTTTGGAGGGGCGCTTGCCAGAAGTGATCTCTGACGACCAGACAGGGTTTGTCAGCTGCTGACATTTGTCGTCCAACATCAACATCAGGAGGCTTTTGAATGTGGTCATGTCGCCGTCTGTGGAGCAGGTGCCGGAGGTAATCATCTCCATTGATGCGGAGAAGGCATTTGACCGGGTGGAGTGGAACAACCTCTTTGAGGTGTTGGGGCGATTTGGGTTTGGTCCAACTTTTATTACCTGGGTGAAGCTGCTATATAATGCCCCATGGCTAATGTCCGGATTAATGCTGCCAGCTCAGGATACTTCTGATTATACAGGGGCATGAGACAGGATGCCCGCTGTCCCACTGTTATTCGTGCAATAGATTGAACTGTTGGCCATTGCACTTAGATCATCAGGGAAACGGAAAGGTATTGTGGGGGGTGAAGAACATAGGATGTCCCTTTACACGGACGATTTGCTGTTGGTCATCTCTGATCCTCTCACAGGTATGGGAGAAATTATGGAACTGTTGAAACAATTTGGATCTGTTTCAGGATGCAGATTGAATATGAGCAAGAGTGAAATCTTCTCGGTGAATTACCTGGGGAAGAGGACAGATCTGGGGAGGCTGCCTTTTAAACTGGCCAGGACGAAGTTGAGGTATTTAGGGATTCAGGTGGCACACGACTGGACACTGCTACATAAGATGAACCTGACCGGTCAGTGGAGGTAGTGAAGGGGGACTTGGAAGAGGTGGGATGCCATCCCACTATCCTTGGCAGGTAGAGTACCTACGGTCAAAATTAGCGTTTTGCCGAGGTTTATATTTGTGTTCCAGCGTCTGCTCCCTGAACCTTTTTCTGCTAGGTTGATAGATGAATCTCTACCTTTGGCTGGGTGGGAAAGACTCCCAGGATTAGAAGTGCATTCCTGCAGACAGGATGATAATCGGGTGGGTTGGTGCTGCCAAACCTGATGCTCTATTCCTGGGCGGTGAACATTGGGAAAGTGCGATGATGGTTTGAGGATCCGGGTCGGGGGTGGGGACAGATGGAGGTGGCCCCTTGGGGGTCGTAACTAAGGGCATTGTTATGGCCCCTCTTCTGTTCCCTCTGGCCAGCCTCAATGAGCCCGGTGGTAGTAGCATCTTTAAGAGTTTGGAACCAGTTCAGGCAACATTTTGGATTGCTGGACATGTCATTACTGTCGCCAATTATGATAATCATAGATTTGCACCGTCAGGGATGAACGCAATGTACAAAATCTGCTGGAGAAAAGGGGTTGAGAGTTTCAGGGATTTGTTTATATATATATAATATATATGGATGTTTGCTGGAGACGGGGGAATCCATCACCAAAAGGGGTGAAGGGGAAGTGGAAAGAAGAGCTGGGCCTAGGGCTAGAGGGGGTGTGGGGTGTGGAGTGAGATCTTTCATAGGGTGAACTTTACCTCCTCCTGCGCTAGGCTGAGCCTGATATAGTTTAAAGTAGTACATAGAGTGCACTTAACTAAGACGTGTATGAGTGGGTTCTTCCCTGAGGTGGAGGACAGGTGTGAGCGTTGTTGAAGGGGGCCGACGAATCACTCACACCTGTTCTGGTCCTGCCCCAAGCTAGTTGGGTTCTGGGGCTCGTTTTTTTGACATCATGTCGGCGATCGTTGGGATCAAGCTAAAGTCTTGTCCGCTGGTGGCGACCTATGGGGTATCAGACTCTCCAGAGATCCTTGAGGGGAGGAGGGCTGATGTCTTGGTCTTTGCCTCCTTGGGGGCCCATAGGCAAGTCCTGCTTGGATCGAGGTCGGCAGTACTGCCCCAGGCCTCAGCATGTTTGGGAGACCTGGCAGAATTCTTGCGATTGGAAAAGATTATAATCTTTATTATTATTGTCACAAGCAGGCTTACATTAACAATGCAATGAAGTTACTGTGAAAATCCTCTCGTCGCCACACTCCAGCGCCTGTTTGGGTACACTAAGGGAGAATTCAGAATGTCCAATTCACCTAACAAGTACGTCTTTCAGTACTTGCGGGAGCAAACCGCAGGGCCCCGGAGGAAACCCATGCAGACACGGGGAGAACGTGCAGACTCCGCACAATGACCCAAGCGGGAATCGAACCCGGGACCCAGGCGCTGTACTGCCCACTGTGCTGCTGTGCCGATCAAATATATCCTAAGAGGGTCAGAAGAAAGGTTCTATTCCAGCTGGATACCATTCATCACTTTCTTTAGGGACCTGCTCATGGCCAGCAGTTTGTAAGGGGGGGGGGGGGGGGGAGTATGGGTTAGTGGGGGAGGGAGTTGAGCTGAGGGGGAATAGTGGATTTAGGGTTACTGCTGTTACTTCGTAAAAATAAAAATCACAAACTGTTTATATTATATAGTTAACCCTTTTTATGTGAGAATTTGATAATGTTTGGAATAAAATATATTTAAAAAAAAACATTTTCTGTGTGTACTCTCAATCTGAATGTGGTTTGTGTGATTGACCTACAAATTGGTAATGACCTGCCAGTGACCACACAGGATATGAGATCAGCAATATTCTGATGTGTTCTATTTAAATCTTGTGTAATGCAAATTGCTTTAGGCTACGTTGTCGCACAGCTCATATGTTTTGGCCATTCCACATTTCTGAGGCCACTTGCCGACAGCATCTCTATAGCTACATCATTAGCTGACTAATGACATGTGACACAATTCATTATTGGAAGTCTATCAGTGTATACATTCCTGGGAAACTTTAAAAATATATATTATTTGGTTGTGGACACTGCTGGCAAAGAAGGCACTTATTGCCTTTCCCTAGTTGTCCTTGAGAAGGTAGGGGTTAGTGGACCTTCTCAAATGATCACAATCTGTGGGGCAAAGTTACTGCCACGATGCTGTTAGGTTGGGAGTTTTAGGATCTTGACCCAGCAGTGATGGAGGAATAGTAGTAAATGGTCAAGTCAAGATGGTGTGTGACCTCACGTGGGAAATTGGATGTGGTGTTACCCCCTATGCACCTGCTACCCTTGTCCCTCTAGCTGGTGGAGGCTGCAGGTTTGGAAGTGTTACTGAAGAGGTTGTAGCAAGTTCCTGCAGTGCAACCTGAAACGGTGGCCAGGATTTTTAGGCCTTGTCGTATTGAGAGACTGACAAGATGAGCAATACTGGAAGACCACTGAGAAACCTAGTGTCCTTTCCAACGTTCATCCCTCAATTAGCACCATCAAGAATGGATTGACTGCTCAGTGCTGTTTGTGGGAGCTTGCTGTGCACAAATTGGCTGCTGCAACATCTGCATAGCAACACTGATGAAGCTTTAAAAAGTAATTCATTGGTTCTGAAGTGTTCTTAGTGTGTGTGTAAGAGGGTGCTACATAAATGTGAACCCTTTTCTGTTAAATGAATAACAAGCATGGAGAACGATTGGTGTCCTTTGTTGTCCTTTGTGTTTGCTGACCACAGAATCCTCAGGCTGTACAGGAGAGAAGGAAGGTTTGTTAATCGCCTTTGCTGAAGGCCAGCGAAGCCTTTGTTCTGTCTCTGATCCCAGTTAAACCACTTACCATTGAAATTAACTTCTGTTCAACTGAGTAATCATATAAACTGTGCTAAGCAACCAGGCACGGAGCCCTATGCTGTTGGCACTTCCTGCAGTCTGTAGGGAGAAAGTGGTAGCGCAACATTCGTAGATAATTTGTGTTACAAGCCTTACTTTTTTTTGGAAACAGGCATTCCAATCCACAAGGGTTTGAATTCTTTTGACTATTTTGAATGTTTCAATGCCCAAGTTAGAGTGTGAGAAGAAGTTGTGAGATGAGGGCGGCATGGTGTCACCGTGGTTAGCACTGCTGCCTCACAGCGCCAGGGACCCGGGTTCAATTCCGGCCTTGGGTAACTGTCTCTACGGAGTCTGCACTTTCTCCCCGTGTCTGTGTGGGTTTCCTCCGGGTGCTCTGGTTTCCTCCCACAGTCCAAAGATGTGCAGGTTAGGTGGATTGGCCATGATAAATTGTCCCTAAGTGTCCAAACGTTAGGTGGCATTACGGGGATAGGTCGGGGGGTTGGGCCTAGGTTGGGTGCTCTTTCGGAGGGTTGGTGTGGGCCCAATGGGCTGAATGGCCTACTTCTGCATTGTAGGGACTCTAAGACCTTTCACTATTTGGAGTACTTAGAGCAGCAGTTTCTCCTCCTCTGAGATCTCACCAGCTCTTAATGAGTTGGTGACATGGTAGCAGTCAAACCTTGCTGGGAAGAAACTGGTCTCAGCACATGAAAGCTCAACGTTGACAAAATCCACATTGTGCTTCTGGCCAAACATTTAGCTGAAACTTTCATGGCATATGGAAAATTGCAGAATTGAGAATAGTACATAAGTCAGTCAGAATCCGATGCTGTGCTTATGTTGCTGCATGTTAATGACAAGTGCATTTAGTATCATCGAACTGTGAAGGCCAGGAGAAGGTCATTCGGCCCATCACCCCTATGCTGGCTATCCAGTTAGTCCCAGCCCTCTGTTCGTTCCCCATTGCCATACGATTACTTTCTTTCCTATCCGATTTGAATGATGCTATTGAATCTGCTCCCACCATCCTTCTCAGGCAGTGCATTCCGATCATCGTAACTCACAGCATTAAAAAGAAATCCTCTTCATCTCCCCTCAGGTTCTTGAGCCAATTATCTTAAAACACCTCTTTTAAATCACCTCCTGATCCTCTTTGGTCTAAGGAGAACAAACGGAGCCCCCTCATTCTCTCCACAAGACTCAGCTCCCATATCCCTGGTATCACCCTATTTCTGATTGCCTTCCTACAGGTCTGGAATGAATGCTGAAGTACCGGGGACCCATGATTTTTCATTTCAGTATGAACGGTAAATTTGCCATGGTCCCTGATGGCCACCGGCTGCTTTCCCCTTTGAGAGGAGAGAGCCGACTGGTGGCGGTTTAACCTGAGGATCACCACTCTTCAGGTGAGGGGCAAGGTTCAGAAGGCCTCAATGAACAACCTCAGCTGGTATGGTTATTGAACACGCGCTGAAAGCCTTGCTCTGCATCAAGAACGGTGGCACAGTGGTTAGCACTGCTGCCTCACAGCTCCAGGGATCCGGGTTTAATTCCGGCTTCGGATCACTGTTTGTGTGGAGTTGCACTTCCCCCCCGTGTCTCCGTGGGTTTCCTCCGGGTGCTCCGTTTTCCTCCCACAGCCAAAGATGTGCAGGTTAAGTGGATAGACCATGATAAATTGCCCCCTAGTGTCCAAAAGGTTAGGTGGTGTACTGGGTTGCGGGGATAGGTTGAGGGCGTGGGCTTAAGTAGGATGCTCTTTCCAAGAGCTGGTGCAGACTTGATGGGCCGAATGGCCTCCTTCTACACTGTAAATCTATGATTCTAAGAACCAGCTGTCTAACCAAATGAGATAAACCAGTCACCTGAACACAAGACGGAATGAGCTAGAGATTAAACAAAATCTCTCAGCTGTCCCTGTTGCTCTGTTCTGAACCTGTAAAATGTAAAGCCTCTCCTTGAGATTCCCTTTGAACCGCACCCCCCCCCCCCCCCCCCATCCCCGATGCTATATGAGTGAAATCGTGCTGTGGATTTAACCACTTCATTTAATTTCTTCCAATAGTGCACTTAACCCAGCAAAGACTTGTGATCAAACCTATTAGAATTCTAGTTTCACTCCTTCGCTTGGATCTTTCCCTTTCGGGAAGGAGTTGCTTTCCACTCTTGCTTCCCATCTTTAGGTTTTTGTACTCCTCAACATTCTGCTTTGTTTCCTCTCTGTCCCTGGCTAGCTATGGAGCGAGAAAGAGAGGAATGTCGCCTTAATTAACTGTTACTTTCACCCATCTGTTCAGCTGAAATTTCCATGCGGATAATCTGGATAATTCCATCTGGATAATTGTGGAATTGGGAACAGTGCAAATGTGATGTTGGGATCCCAGCGGGCTCTCTTAATGTTATGTGGGCACTGCCACCCGACTATAGAAATAAACGCAAGAGAGAATCCAACATTGAGGACAGAATCACAAGTAAGCCATTCTGGGAGGAGTCTGCAATCATTTTTGATAGTTTTCCTGCTTTAAAAGAAATAAGTATTGACGGAACTACTTACACTATAACGACTTAATGAACAGGGGAGCGAGGAAGGTTATGTGGAGCATAAAACATCAACGTGGACCATTTAGGCTGTAAATATGTAATTTTATGTATATTTTGTTGCAATATAACACACTCTATGTTCATAGTTTCCCATTTTATTTTCATAACTTTGAGCTAATTTCCTGATGGGACTCTGCTGTGAATCAGGATTTAATTCTGCAACGATGACAGAATATAAGTCACTTGCAGCCTTTGATGAATGTAGTTTTGGTGATTATTTTTACAAGTGGCAATACGGTTGTTCGGAAGGATTGACGAGCTAATGCATCCAAAAGAAGAGCAGGAGTGTAAGGTTATGATTTAAAATTCAGTCGCTACCCATGAAAAGTAAGACATTTGCTCCTTTTTCTTTACTGATTCAATATGAACCTGTGCAATGGATTACACTGCAGTACTCATCCTGCACCATTCATTCCACCTATAGCGGACACTGAATAAACACATGAGGGATAAGAAGGCGTAAGGTGTGTTTAGCTTTTATTGGTAGAGGGATTGAGTTTCGGAGCCATGAGGTCATGTTGCAGCTGTACAAAACTCTGGTGCGGGCGCATTTGGAGTATTGCGTGCGATTCTGGCCGCTGCATTATAGAAGGATGTGGAAGCATTGGAAAGGGTGCAGAGGAGGTTTACCAGAATGTTGCCTGGTATGGAGGGATGATCTTATGAGGAAAGGCTGGGGGACTTGAGGCTGTTTTCGTTAGAGAGAAGAAGGTTACGAGGTGACTTAATTGAGGCATACAAGATGATCAGAGGATTGGATAGGGTGGACAGTGAGAGCCTTCTTCCTCAGATGGTGATGTCTAGCATGAGGGGACATAGCTTTAAATTGAGGGGAGATAGATATAAGACAGATGTCAGAGGTAGGTTCTTTACTCAGAGAGTAGTAAGGGTGTGGAATGCCCTGCCTGCAACAGTAGTGGACTCGCCAACACTAAGGGCATTCAAATGGTCATTGGATAGACATATGGATGATAAGGGAATAGTGTAGATGGGCTTTAGAGTGGTTTCACAGGTCGGCGCAACATCGAGGGCCGAAGGGCCTGTACTGCGCTGTAATGTTCTATGTTCTATAAGGGAATAAAAGGTTATGCTGATAGGGTTAGATGAAGGAGCTAGGCGAAAGTTTACATGGAGCATTAACACTGGTGTGAGAAATTGGTTGAATGGTGGATTTCTGTGCTGCACACTCTGTATAATTCCGGTAAATCCCCTCTGCTCCCTCTCCAAAGCCTTCCAACATTGCGCTAAATACTCCAACTGTGGCCCAGCCAATGACTTCCAAAGAACCCCTACAGCGCAGGAGGAGGCCATTTGGCCCATAGCATCTGCACCTATCCTCTGAAAGAGAGCCCTAACTAGGCTCACTCTCCACAAGCCCACCTAACTGACACATCTTTGGACACTGAGGGGAAATTTAGCATGCCAATCCACCTACCCTGCACATCTTTGAATCATGAGAGGAAACTGGAGCACCCGTAGGAAACCCACGGGAGGAACGTGTAGACTCCACACAGTCACCTGAACCGGAATTGAACATGGTTCCCTGGTGTTGTGAGACAGCAGTGCTAACACTGGGCCACCATGCCACGCAGCTGATTTGCGTTTGTACTTTGTGCCTCTATTTATAATGCTGGAATCCAGTATGCTTTTAAATAAGCCGTATCAAATTGTCCTGCCGCCTTCAAAGATGTTCCTGGATGTTTGTGGTGATTGCTATTGCGCTCTTAATTATTAATGTGCTGTGAAATTGTGGTCAGAAACAATTACACCTCCCGCCAGCATTTCTGAGTTTGGCTGATCCAAGTTGTGTCAGTGCTTCGTGCTGAATAAGTGGCCATTCTTCCTCTGATGGGCCAACCCCTCGTCTGCCCACTCAGAACTATAAGGGGTTTATCAGCACTTACACTCATGACTCGACGAGTTGAGCCCACAAGACTAAATACATTAACATATCAGCTGGACACTGCAGCTATGAAAGTGCCTGCTGTGGCAAAGGAGTTAGGAGGTTCACTTTGGCTATTTATGCCCATTTGTTGCCTATTTACTGCATCACTAATCGGGCCGATTCTGAGGTCAGGAAATTAGATTCCATTTGCGCCATACAGCAGAGGGTAAATCAATCGTTCTGTGTTAATTATGCCATGACCACATTGTGTGATTCATCGGCAAAACCCACATGGCAGTGTACAGCTGTGGCCCGAGCAATGCTTCAATAACCTTCATTTACCCTGAGCGTGGCAGTGATGCTAATGTGAGCCTGACAGGAACATTCACAGATGCATTGAAACATTATGGCACAGAAGGAGGCCAATTAGCAAATCTGGGCCGACATTCTGAAGACCAATCCAGTCAGTCCCATTTGTTGGGACGGAAGTGGAGAAGGATTGAACTGGCTCCCCGCTACTCAACCTCTTTGGTTGGTCACGACAAAGATTGAAGATTCCTTTTTGTGACGATATGGCTTTTCCAAATCAAAATGGGCCTGAACGTATTAGGACTTGGCAGGGAGGGGGAGGCCTCTGAGGGAATGGGGTGATGTGGGGGAGGGGGGGGGGGGTTGCAGGGAGGAGAAGTGGTGGGTCGGGGCTCGGAGGGGGCGTTGGTTGTCGGGTCGGTCCTTGGGGTGGGGCAGGTGGAGGGTGAAGAGTCCGCATGTGCGTGGGGGAATCCTGTGGGTCAGAGCGTTCCTGTCCGGGAGGTTTAATACCTTGGAGGTGGGTGACCCATGGGGTGGTTAGTCGGGGAGCCTGGAAGAAGAACTCCTTTGTGGTGTCAGAAAGATAGGGAAGTCCTGTGGGGCATTGGGTGGTGTGTGGGGGAGACCCGATTGGTCAGGGGTGGTGGTACGGAGTCTTGTAGGGAACTGTTGGGGTGAGTCCACTGGTGAAACAGTGGGTGTTGGGAGGGAGAACTCTGGGGTGGCAGGGGCATGGTCAGAGGGTTAGTGTGCGTGTGTGCAATAGTTTCCCAGAAGTTCAAAGAAATTTTAATTCTACCTTTTTCTGGGTAACTATTGATGTAACCCAGTTGGAACTGTCTGAAGATTGCAATTTAAATCATGTTTTCAGATGGTTCCCAGTATAAGATAATTGCCCAGAGGAAGTTGCACTTCTGGGCAATTGCACTGCAGGCGTTACCTGTGAACCTCCAAAGGCTTTTCCTCAGTGCATCGTTGGTATCCCCCCCCCCCCCCACATCCACCCCCCACATCCACCACCATACAATGCCCTGGATCTCAGAAGTTAAAACTCAATATATTTAACGGTTTAGGCTGTGAGCAATAAGGAGCCAATCAAACAAAGTTTCCATGACCCAAAGAAATTGCCTTTGAGGTGTTGATTTTAAACGCTGCAGCCGATTTGGGTGAGCTGGTGCCTTGGATGTGGTCAGATGAACAAGATGTTGCAATTATAATAAGATCTCGGTTCGCTGGTAGGCTTCCTGTTAGATAGCCTTTTGAACCAGATGATGCACTTGTTCCAAAAGAAAGAGAGGACAAGAGAGCAGCCTTCAGCCTGTTTCCTCATGATGGAGATTTTCTTGTCACCCCTTGTGTCACATGCAATCTCTCTCTAGTGGCTGAGAATATTGATATGGAACACTTCAACCCATTTTGTGTTTCAAGAGGCTTTGGGTGGGTCATTGTTTCAATATCCAGTGTGTTCTGTTCTTGTACCAAGGACTAATGGGAACAGCTTTTCTTGGTCCACCTTATCAAAACCTGTAAAGATCTTGTACACCTCTATAAAATTTCCAAAAGGCATTCGACAAGGTGCCAGACGAAAGGTATCATACAAGGTAAGGGTCATAGAGTTGGGAGCAATGATTGTATAGATTGAAGATTGCTTAACAGACAGAAATCAGAGAATAGGGATAAATAGGGCATTTGGCAGGCTGTGACTAGTGAGTGCCGCAATCACATCAACCATGATCTTATTGAATGGTGCAGCAAGCTCTAGGGGCTGAATACCCTACTCTTTATTCTGTTTCTTATATTGGTATCAGCACAACATGCTCTGTCTTACACATTCACTCCCTCCAACACCAGCCCACAGTGGCAGCAGTGTGTACCATTTACAGGAGGCATTGCAGCAATGTGCCAAGACACCTTCAAAGCACCTTCCAAACCACGGCCACCTCAAACAACAAGGACAGTGAATGCATTTGGGAACAGCACCATTAGCAAGTTCCTCTCCAAGTCACACCATCACCCTGACTTGGAACTGTATCACCATTCCTTCACTGTCTCTGGATCAAAATCTTGGAACTCCCTCCCGAACAACACTGTGCTTGTGTTACAGCACATGGACTGCAGCGGGTCCAGAGGGCAGCTCACCGCCACCTTCTCAAGGGCAGACTGGGGTGAATAATCCGCGCTGATGGTATTGCGTGCAGCACCGGTTTCACAGCCTGACCCAATTTAATCACTGGGACGACATCCTCCTCCCCCTCCCCCCCCCCACCCCTCTCCCACCCAGCGGCATGCTTTCTGGCGGGGAGGCAGCTTGTCATTGGTCACCGGTGTGTACGCCATTTTGCGTGGCTCGCCCATCCCGCTGTGTGGAGGGGGGGGGTGGAAGGGGGGGGGTGGAAAAGGTTCCAGAAAATCCCACTGTCCTGTATTTGCCGGATGTAGAACTAGCGTTTGCACTTGATCCTGTGGATTACAGCCCGGTGACTTAGGGCAGTTACATCCTGTGATTCTGATTTGTTTTTTCCACTGTGCAGCAACCTGGCATGCATTGTCTTTACATCGCATGTTCGATTTTGTTGATAGTTAAGCAAAATCCCAAAGGACAATGAGGTCATAAGTAGCTGCCTACATTTAAATACATTATTGAATCAC